>NW_010405795.1:0-955 GCF_000710305.1 Buceros rhinoceros silvestris | reverse complement strand
GTCGGTGTGACCGCTTCTTCCTTCCCCAGGTAGTTAGACACAACTTTCCAGCCCAAAGAGGGGGACCCGGCAGCCAGACGGCCTGCGAGTGCCCCGCGCTTTGGGACAGCCTGGGCTGGCAGGGTCCGGGAACCTGCCCCAGGGCTCGGGGAATGTAAGAAGTTGCTGCGCGGATTAGAGGAGGAGTGTGAGATAGGGACACGCTGTCAGGGGACACACGCTCGCCGTTGCCAAAACTGAAGAAAGGGAAAGGAAAACTGGAAAATCACGTAAAAAACTCGAAAGGCTGTAGACACAAAGCATGTCCTGTACTAATGTGCAAAAGAAAAGGAAAAGAAAAGAAGGATGAAACTAAGTGAGAAGATGGAAATCAGGATGGATGGATAGACAGAGAGAAAGACATTGATTTTTACTAATATTAGAGAAAAAATGGCTGAATAAAGAAGGGGTCGTTTAATTTGCGGATGAAAGGAGGATGGATGGATAAATAGGCACACTAGAGATAAAATTTTAATGCGAAAAATAGAAAATATGAGAAGAGTGAAACAGAAATTGAGGTAAAAAAAACCTTCTAGCGTTTGTCGACAGAAAGGAGGAGTTGAGGGGGTAGAGGAAGAGAAAGGATAAGAGGAAAGGATAGGAAGAGAAAAGAAAACAAAAAATAAGAGAAGAAAAGAAAAGAAAAAAGAAAAGACTTTTTAAAGACCCGTCAAACAGTTGGTAGACGTCAGAATTAGAACAGAAAAGCAGAAACATTTATGGCACCCCGCTCCGAGGCGATTTCCCCATTGGCATTTTATAGAGCTCCTAAATCTTAGCTTAACGCTGTTTTGAGCTGGAAGAATTATTTTCACTCGCATTTTTCTTTTTTAGGTTCACTCCCAGTTTTCATATAGGGTCCCCTAGGAGCAGGGGGGGGAAGGGGGGATCAGGCGCGTCATGCCCCCCTCAGAGT
>NW_010405794.1:0-884 GCF_000710305.1 Buceros rhinoceros silvestris | reverse complement strand
GCCTCCTGACCGGCGGGGGTCGGCGGCTGCACCGAGATCTCTCATGACAAAGCACCTTACGCCTGAAAGCTACTTCCCTGAGAAACAATGAATGTGCACTACCCTCCTCCTCCTCCTCCCGTAAGCTCCTTTCCCCACATCCCCCTTCGCCCGGCTCTGTCTGCTCTGCTCCTTGCTCCAAAATCCAGGGGAGCACAGATCCCTGGAGCGTGGGATCCCCCATGAGCTGCCACAGCCCCCCGGCCCCCCGCCAGCTCCGGGGGAGTGGGAGCAGGAGGGAGGGGGTGGAAGGAGCTGGTGCCACTGTCTGGTGCCCTGGTTTGTGGTCTGGGATGCCACAGGGAACCCCCAGGACAATGCAGAGCCTGTCACTTAGCCCAGCTCCTGCCCCTTTGGGGAGGACGTGCTGCCGGCCCCCTCCCCATCACCTCTGCTCACTGTCCCAGGAGAGCAGCTTGTACCCACACTCAGCATCCCAGCCCCAAGCAACGCACCTGGGCAGACCCCATCACACTCCCTTTCTCCCCGTCCCTGCTCAAAGCCCTCGCAATGGCTTGATGGGGTCTCAGCTGTCCCCTGCCAGCTGTCCCCCTGGATGGCTTGACAGCTCCACTAGTGCAGGGAGAACCTGAGCCCCCCCGTGCCTGGCTGTGCCCCCAGCTCCAGGCTCACCAGACAGAACCGCGCAGCTCTGCGGGCTCCAAACCGCCTGAACGGGGACTGCGTTGCCGCAGAGGGGCCTTGGGATCCCCGCGGGGATCTCAGGGGCCTCAGACACCAAATTCAGTCTTGGGATACAAGTGTGGGGACCACCCTGTGAGTAGCGTCCAGATCCTGGGTGGGCACCCACAGGGAACAGACCCTCAGGCGAGAGGCTGGATGCT
>NW_010405793.1:0-4489 GCF_000710305.1 Buceros rhinoceros silvestris | reverse complement strand
GTCGGCCTGCGTGTGAGCAGCGCGGGAAGGCCTCTGGGGCCGGCAGCACCCCAGTCCCTTTTTCGTTTGAACTGGTTTTTTTACATCTCACCCTACAGCACGTTCTTCACGTCTTCTGTCTTTGTTTTTTCCCCTGAAGACTGATACAGAGTAGAAAAAATGTAATTAAAAACAGGCACCAGAAGATAGATGGTATGGTGATAAAAGATAGATGGTGAGATACATTTAGAAAGATCATTGCATCAGATGAGATGTAACTGAAAGATTCCTTTTTCTGAAATAGGACAGTGTTAATATTTATTGTTATATATTAATCTCCAAAACCATGGATGGCAAAGACACAAAACATACACGTAGCTCCTTTGGAAGAGCAACACCCTGCAATGAGAAGCCCTATGGAGGCGGTAGTACAAGTTGCTGTATCTTGCTGCCTCATCTGTATTGGAGAAGTGAGAGCCTCAGGAGGAACTTGGGTGTGGAAGGAAAATCTAAGCAAGACAGGGCACTTTGCACCAGTAAATCAGCAAGGAAAAAAAAGTCAAAAGACCAGAACAGGTGATGTTTAGGGCTGAGGTTAGCTGTAATATGCAGGATTGGAGAGAGCAAAGGCAGTCTGCAACATAGCTAGACTGTCTTAGAGGACGTATTTTAAAACAAAAAGGGCTGGTGATAGGAAATTATGAATAATTTAGTCAAGTAGTGAAAACCGCAATACCTTGGACAGTCACTCACTATTATCCTCCAGATGACTGAGATTTATCGGACATATGGTCAGGGTAGACTACTTTTCAAAGCTCCGACAATGCACAAACTTGTAAGTACTCTGGAGTGCAGCTGGCAAGATGAGGTGAAAGTACAGAGGAACCAGAAAGCAGGAAAGAAACATGAATCTCAGCTGTCAAATACTGTCTAAACCTGAAGGAAAACAGTCTAGATGAATTGTTTCGAAGGAAGCTGTGTAAGAGTACATGGGGTAAACTGTTCTCTAGATGAGGAAGTTCCATTTCCCAAGTAAATGGAGGGATACCGACAGCAGCAACATATACCTTAAAAATGTCTGCATCCTTGCAAGCTTCTTCCTACATAAAAGGAGCAGGCTTTTTGCTACAGTGAGCAACAGAAGTTCTTATGTAATACCTCATGGGAAGATGTGTAAAGAAAATAGAATTCCATCTCAGACTGTTGTACATAATATTTTACAGTTCTTATTACGGCTTATGAAAACATATTGATTATACATCATAAAGCATACTTGTTTTTTTATAAGATAGTAAATGCTTACTGCCATTGCAAACTTGGCAGAACTATAGGTAATCCTGCATCTCCATCCCATAGTTAGAACATGTCCCATACTTTCTTATTCTTCAAATGTGGGACATGATCCAGGCTCATTTTCTCTAAAAGAACAGACAGGCCTGCCAGATGATTGCACTGCTACTTTAAGAAGCTATATTTGTGCAGCATTCTCCATTCCTTACCGCTTTTGGTTTTTTAGTGCCCAATAAAAAATAAAATCTAAGACGCAAATTGTCCTCATACTGCTGTCAAGAGATTCCTGGAAATACCTGCATCTTTTGGAAAGAGAA
The DNA here is from genome assembly GCF_000710305.1 of Buceros rhinoceros silvestris. NCBI lineage: Eukaryota > Metazoa > Chordata > Aves > Bucerotiformes > Bucerotidae > Buceros > Buceros rhinoceros. Next base: position 2,903 of record NW_010405793.1, on the reverse strand, counting down.
TATTGATGGAAAACTTCCCAATCTTGTGCCAGCAGAAACTGCATGCATTAGCTGTCTCTTTCTGAAGAACAGGTAGATTCCAGCAGTGGTAGAGCAGCCTTTCTGTACCTCATCTCTGATTTAAATGGAGAACTTTTGCAATCAGTTCAATTTGTGTGACCCAAATAGTCCTTGGCATGTCTTTTAGAGCAGACAACAAGATGAGTAATTTTCTGTTGTGGCAGACATATGTAGTGAGAACTCAACTTGCATTCATTAGCCCATTTCCTGGTATCTGTTAAGTAACTGACAGAATCAAATATAGCTTAACATCTTCTCCAGTCTGTTTGAGAAAGAAGAAACATTCAACTCTTCTAGGTGTGTGGAAGCACTAGTGTGTACCCAGCAAAAAGCCAGACCCCTCCCAGAGTACAGCTGTGAGCTTTCAGAGGAATCACTGGGTTTTATGAGATGTGCAAAACTGCAAAAGCAGGCAAGAATTTATATTTGCAAACAAGAAGATACATGTTTACCTTGCTGCTCATAAATTCATGGTAGATGTGAGCCCACATGGAAGTTTAATTTGTGTGAAATACTGTTTAAAAATCAATCATATCTATTTTGGGTTACAAACTGGCACAGAATTGTTGCTTTTAAAATAGCGCAAGGCTTACAGGTTTTTCATCATTATCAAAGACAATTTCCCAAATTTCTCTCTAAGTCAGGTGAAAAGGGAGTCTCTAAAGCAACACAAAATTTAATTGCAATTAAATTGCATCTCTGAAGAGATTGAAAGAAGTTCAGAATACCACCTGAAATAGAGTAAAATTTCTCCTTGTCTCACATCTGTTCAGTCTTTACAGACTTAAAGAGGAAAGGGCATATTTGCTATGTATGTCTTCCAGAAGTACCATTAGAAGTCTTCTCTCTGTCACAATGTTAGCTAAAATGAGTAAGTAAAAGCTCCTGACGAATACGGCAGGCTTCTGAGTCCATTGATTCCATTTGCTCATACTCTTCTTCCAGCTGTTCCATGGGTCCTGCGGCCGGTGAAGACCATACGTCCAGCCCATGTTCCAGGGAGATGTTATGGAGCACACAGCAGGCCAGAATGATGTGGCTGGATTTCTTTGGAGAATACTGCAGGGTTCCTTTAGACCCATCCAGGCAACGGAAACGGGACCGAATGGTTCTAAACGTCCGCTCAATGACATTGTGAGTGGCAGAATGTGCCATGTTGTAACGATATTCAGCAGGTGTCTCCGGGATATGTAGAGGGGTCATCAACCATGTTCGGAGAAAGAAGGAGCTGTCACCTGTTAGCAGTGAAAAGGAGGAGGACAGGTTAGATACCTAGAATTAACCACAGATTTCAGCTCTTGACCCTCGGTTTTCTGGCAGTGTGGGTGCAGAATAACTTATTTCTCTAGCTAGTACAGAAGGCATGAGAAAGCATGAAAGAGCTTTCAGGTTTACAAATGTGACAAACAAGAAAATAAAGTAATTCAGTTATATACAGGGAAATCCTGGAAGAACATGGAAGAGTTTTAAGACAATTCATTTACTACATAATATAGTGAAAAGCAGCTAGACTAGGACCCTGTATAGAACTAAAAATAGCATAATTCAGCTTAGAAAGGTGTAGGATACTGAAAACAAGCTCTTAACAGAACAAATGTAAACTAACACATACAATAATTAGACTGTATAAAACAAAGATTGGGAGTAACTGTTCTAATTTCTAAGAATTGTCCAAAACAATCTCAAGGAATCTGGAGGAAAACAATGGTAAATCTATCACTTATGCCAGAGGCTCTAGACTCAATAAGAAGCCAATCCATAGTAACACACAGTAAAAAATGGGAAAAACGACTCACCAAGTAGCCAGCCATCTTTATGTAGCTCAGTTTCAAACTGGCTTGTAAGGGCTGCCTGCTGTAACACTGCGCAGTCAGGCAGGCTACCCGGCCAGTGCGTTTCTGCACTCAGGAGGACTCCTCTGGCATCACATACCATCAGGCAGTTCAAAGAATGGAGACCCTTCTGGTTCACATAGGATACATCCTCAGCATTTGGAGCTTTGATTGCCACATGGGTGCAGTCAACCACCCCCAGCACTCCCGGCATGCCTGCCAGTCCATAGAAATCATTCTTCAGGCTCTGTACAGCAGCTTCATCCTCAGGAAAGTGAATAAACTGTGAGGCTTTTTCTACCAATGCCTCAGTTACATTGGCAACACAGCGGCTCATGGAGGCTTGACTAATGCCAATAGAATCCCCCATGTGAGTCTGGAAGGAACCAGACGTATAGAAACCCAATGCAGCAAGTATCTGTGTCTCCGGACTGATGGCCCTGGACCGCTGCGTAGGGCGAGACAGACTGGCTCCCAGAAGATCCACTAGGTAGTAAATGAACTGGCGGGGAAAGCCATATGTGGATACTAGATACTCATCCGTGACATCCTCCAGCTTGAAGCGATCCAACGTCCTGTGTCCACGGCCGTAGAGCAAGAGGTCACAGTCAAGAACCGCAATAGGTACAGCCATGGCTAATGATCAAGAGAGATCCTGTGAGGCTCCTCCATTACAGAACTTTCCCAGAGCGCACAGAAAAGGAGAAAGAGACTCAGAACAGTTTACTGGTCAGCGTTTCAGGCTCTGTTTCCATTTTCCTGTTACTCAGGTTATCCAGCAAATCTTTTTACTTCTTTGTACCTCCTTTTAAAAATGCAGTGGTGAAGCAGGAGGACTCGTTGCAGAACTGACAACTGTCCCGGCCTGCCTGGTAGGAGGGCGCCTGGCATTGACAAAAATTGACTTCCCGGGACAGCGGGGAGGCTGGTGCACCACAGCAGCCGGCTTGCCAGGCTTGGGAGCAATTCCCAGTTACCGCCGCCTCGGCCACGTTCAGATCCGGGTGGCAG
>NW_010405792.1:1774-1977 GCF_000710305.1 Buceros rhinoceros silvestris | reverse complement strand
CGACACCTCGCACTTGAAGACCGCCTGCTCGGTCGCCTGCACCGTCAGGTCCGCGATGCCCTGCAGCACCTCCAGCTGCTTCTCTGGGGGGGGACGGGGACATGCGGCATTGGGGACACACCCCGGGGGGGCCCGTGGCCACCCCGTCCTGCCCCGCCGCCCTGGGAGGGGCTGGGACCTGCTGGGACCTCCTGGAGAACCTC
>NW_010405792.1:1083-1438 GCF_000710305.1 Buceros rhinoceros silvestris | reverse complement strand
CCCGGGACCTGCTGGAGAGCCCCCACCACCCATAGAACTCCCAGACCCTCCCTGGGACCTCCCAGAGACCCCCCAGGGGGCCCTTAGATACCAGGACCCAGGACCTCCTGGACCTCCTTGTCACCCTCAGGACACCTCGGGGTACCCCCAGACCCTCCATGGGACCACCCTGGGAACCCTCCCCCTCAATGTCACCTCGGATCCCCCCGCACATCTCCACCACCCCCAGGGTGCTTCGGCCACCCCCAGGACCCCCCAGGCAACCCCTTTGACCACGCCCCAAACATCTCGTAGATCTTCTGGAGACCCCTCAGCACCACGGGGACCCCCCCCGGACCCCCCCGGGGGCCACCCC
>NW_010405792.1:652-961 GCF_000710305.1 Buceros rhinoceros silvestris | reverse complement strand
CCACCAACCTTCCACGATGACGTCGGCCTAGCTCTAGCCCCCATTGGTCATGATCTTGTAGCGCCCCGTGTCCTCCTTGGTGGCCTCGTTGATGATGAGGTAGTGCTTCTTGCCATCCTTCTTGAAGCGGTACTTGAAGGTCTCCTCCCGGGTCAGCTCCACCCCGTCCTTCATCCTGCACGGGCACGTGACACGGACACGTGGCACGGCACGGACACGGCACGGACACGCGGTGGTGGGGACGGACATGGAGCAGGGGTGGACGCGAGGTGGAGGGGGACGCGTGGTGGAGGTGGACACGGGATGGTG
>NW_010405792.1:0-207 GCF_000710305.1 Buceros rhinoceros silvestris | reverse complement strand
GATGGAGACGTGTGGGATGGGCACGGTGTGGGATGGACACGGGGTGGGATTGACACGTGTGGGATGGACACGGGGTGGGATGGACGTGTGGTGGTGGAGGTGGCCCCGTGGTGGAGCCCACAGCCAGGCAGTGCCAGAGCCGGCCGCGCCGCGCCACGAGGCGTCCATCCCTCCATCCGCCCGGACACGCGTGTCACGCCGTGACCC
>NW_010405791.1:1292-1502 GCF_000710305.1 Buceros rhinoceros silvestris | reverse complement strand
TGCTGGGCCGGTCAGGAAATCGCCGGAGTTCCCCCAGGTCTGTCCCTAATCCCCCTCAAACACAACCCAAGGTGTTTCCACACCGCAGGCCCCAGAGATAAGGGCAGATCCCACTGCTCCAGCTTTCACCGCCTGCCAGCCAGGTTTCCGCAGGAGACGGGAGAATCTAAACCCCCCCAGTGCCCCCCCTGGAGCTGGTCACTGGGGCTG
>NW_010405791.1:633-862 GCF_000710305.1 Buceros rhinoceros silvestris | reverse complement strand
TCACCATGAGGCTTAAGATCTCCCCTGCGGGCGACGGCCCCAGCACCGAAACTTCAGCCTCAGCCTTTTCACCGCCACGGGCTCCAGCGCTTCTCTGACATTCACCGGGCCACACCGCTGCGCTGAGAGCTGCTCCTCAGCGCTGAGCCTGCGGTAGCGGCTCAGCCTCGGGCAAAGGCACCAAGCACGGAGCAGCCAGAGGCTGAGCGCCCCCCGGAGCTGCCGAGCG
>NW_010405791.1:0-469 GCF_000710305.1 Buceros rhinoceros silvestris | reverse complement strand
TACGTACCGGATATGTAGGATCGTCCATTACAGTCCTCTATGTCCATGGCGAGGGGCCTGGGCTGCAGGAGAAAGCAGAGCGCGGTCAGAGTCACCTCCAGAAGCTGATCCTCCGCCGGCCGAGCTGCCCAGTGGCCACTGGGAGCAGGCGCTTCCTCACCCCCGGTTCCCACTTTGCCGCCCCCGGCTCCACAGTGACGTCCCCGGCAGACCCCAGGGGCTGCAGCAACCCCACCGGAACAAGCGGGGCAGCTGCTGCGGGCCCTGCCAAGCACCCAATACGCTCTGGTGGGTTTTACCTGTCAGTTAAACCGGCCGTTTGGGAACCGGAACGAGCCCCGTTTTCGGGGGGTTCTGCAATTTGGAGCCGGGAGTGGAGAACAACTCGAAAAGGGGAAATTTGGGGGGAAGAACCGTCTCCTCGAAGGGGACCAAGGGGTTTGCAGGTGCCAGCAGCAGCGAGGCCGCC
>NW_010405790.1:0-326 GCF_000710305.1 Buceros rhinoceros silvestris | reverse complement strand
ATACCCGGAAATAACCCCCAAAATACCAGGAGGTAACCCCCCCCAAAACACCCAGAAATAAACCCCAGAATACCCGGAAGTAACCTCAAAAAAACATCCGGAAATAAACCCAAAAGTACCCGGAAATGACGCCAAAAAACACCCGGAAATGACCCCCCAAAATACCCGGAAATAACAAAAAAATTACCCGGAAATAACCCCCCAAAATACTCGGAAAGAACCCCCCGAAAACACCCGGAAAGAACCCCAAAAATACCCGGGAAATACCCCCCCAAATACCCGGAAATAGACCCCCAAAATACCCGGAAACGACCCCGAAAGTACCC
>NW_010405789.1:16705-35871 GCF_000710305.1 Buceros rhinoceros silvestris | reverse complement strand
GGGATCCGGTGCCGGCCGATGGAGGCGGTTCCATCCCCTCTTCTCTCCGTGCCTCGGCCGCTTGGCGTCTGGCAAACCACAGCCCCCGGCTGCGCTGCGGGACGCGTTTCCCATGTGGCCCGGTTGTGAGCCGCGGTGGCATCTGTGCGCGGGGCTGCTGCCGGCACCCGGTGGCGATGCGAGAGAGCGCCGCGAAACTTCTGCCGCTGTGAAAGCGCCGCCGGAGAAGCGCTGCCCGGTGCTGGGGAGGGCGGCGGTTTGGTGCAGTACCCCGTGTGCTCCCCTCTGGTCAGCCCTGCCGAGGGAGCGGGGCTGTCAGGGCCGTACGCAGGACGGGTTGCAGGTGGGGAGAGAGGAGGAAGTTCACAAGCATCCCCTCAGTTAGAGACAGGGACCGAGGCCGGGCTGTGGCCTCACGCAGAGGGCTGAGGTGTAGGCTGCCTGTTCGGGCATCGGGAGCGAGGTGGGTTGTGATGTGGCAGATGAAGAGAGGGGAGGGGAGAGAGTTCGGCGCTGCAACAAGGCTTGAGGAAAGGTGGCCCTCCGGGTTGATGTGCTCAGCCTGGAGTCTTATCTCGCACTGGGCAGCGGGGCCGCGCCTGAAGCTGGGAGGCAGGGTGTGTGCTCCGAGCGGGCACGGCGAGGTTTGTTTAGTGCTGGTGTGCCTCAGATGACTTGAGGAACTTGGATGAAAAAAGCCTCTGGAAAATATTTTGTTTACACTTTAATTTGCTGTGTTTTCTCTTGCAGTTCTGTTTTTATTAAAAATAAATTGAGGGAAGGTGTGCCAAGAAGTAGACTTTGTTGTTCTATTAAGAGTCAGAATTGTTTCTGTGAAAGGAAAGATGATGATCGTGCTTTTGGAAGAGGCATTGTCAGGCTCTTTACTCAGTGGAAAGAGAATATGTTCTAGATGTGTTCTGGCAAATAATAGCAGTAATCCGGTAGAAAAGAGTAGACTATTGCAAACTAAACAACTGAACCAACAAGCGTGCTCATCTGCGGGACAGTCATTTAGTAGAATGGTGCTTGGACCTGCTTTCCACAGCTGAAACAAACGGTAATGAAAGGAAATTGCAAGTTCTGAGACTGTAGCTGTTGATCTCCTGTTCTATGGAGGGTGGTACTTCAGAATGTAGTCTGCGTGGCAGGAATGGTGGCCTGGAGGACAGCGCTGGGGGTAGCAGTCGTGAGACTGATTATGGTCTTGGCACTGTCATTTATCTCTGTGAGTCCTCAAGCAGCTTAACTCACCCCTTGCTTTTCCCTCTTTAATTAAGGAATGTTATCATATTTCTCTGTTTTTCTAAGGCCGTTGAGGATGAAGTGCAGTGAGCGATTGCAGGGCACTGTGAAGTGTCATGTGCGGGTCTAGTTGAGTCATCTTTGTGACTGCAGGAGGATGCTTTGTAGAAGAGAATGGGAGGAAGAACCGTCTAGTCTGGTTGAATGAATGTGGAAGCCTTTATGCTAATGCTTTTGTTCAACAACGCCTTTCCCTCCTCTCTAACCACTTTCTATTGCAACCGTTACTATGATCTTCTTGGTTAACTGCTCCTCCTCCTCTTGCTGCTAGGGTGTTTGTAGTAGCAGACCTTTTGCATGCCAGACCAGAGGTGGATGCCTTGTGTGACACCTCGCTGGGGGCTCTGTCTGCCGTAGTCAAACGGCTGACAGTATGACCGCAGCCCTGTCCCAGCTGGCACTGGCTGCCTCTCTGAGGAGTGAGGTGATGGAGCCGCGCCGGGAGCAGGGACATCAGTGACTGTTCCAGCTAGTGTAGGTAGATCTGTGCTGATGTCTTGGTTTTTCTCTGTAATTTATCCCATGATTGTTATGCTTTGTTTTCTTTACTAGGATAGAAATAACACTGTGCTGTGGTCAAGCATTCCGTGTTGTTGTGTATCCCGCACATCTAGCGCGACGATGATCCTGAGTCATTGCTGTAGAACAAAACCGTTTCTTATATGCCTTGAGCTTTCCAGCTGTCCTGTAGAATCACACTGACACAATTAATTTAAGCACTGATGGAGCGGGGTTGGTTTTTACAGCTGCTGTATGAAAGTAAAAAATTCTCAGTGCTGCATTTCACATTTCTGTGCTGTTGTTGGCTCCTGCTCCATCCTCTTCCGTGCAGTCTTAGACACTGCAAGTGTTTTTTCCATGTAGCTGTGAGCTTGTTTCTTTCCAATTTTAGAGGTAGGTGTGGTGTGATAGGAGGTGAAAGAGGAAGTTGTTTTCTTGGGAGCTGCCTGACTCTTCCCAGACTTCCACTTCACAGAACATCCAGGTTATTTACTTGAGTTAGAGCTGCCCTATGCTCTCTCACACATTTTTGTAAAATTGAAGTCTGAACAGTAGCTTTCTCTATGACAGAGAGTTTTCAGTGGTAAGATGTGCAAATTACTTCCTTTTATGAAATCAGTGAAGATAATGCTTCTCTAATGGTCCCATTTCCAGTGTAACTTCGGGTATGCTGCAGGTATCTGTGATGTAATATAAATATTAATTGGTATCTAACGTTTGATAGGCTAATATTTTAGGTACTATAACTATGTTCTTTACCTTTTTTGTAAGCAATGATCTTGATATTTTATACATAAATTATGACTGTTGCATGGAATGAAAATATGGGAGTAGAAATTTATATTAATTTATCTCTAGTCTTTTTCCTACTTCTTAATGTTTTGGGATGACTCAGAGCGAAAACTTTATTCATTCCCTTTTTCATCTTTTTTTTTGCTTTTTCTGAAAAGAACCAGCTGAAAATGTCTCAGAATTCTGACAAGCCACATTCAGGTGAAGATAAGTTGAGTGGTTCAGAGGATGGTCAAGAGGAGAGCTTGGACAATCCGGATCAGTCTATCAGGAAACGAGTACGGCAGAATGCTCCAGTGTCACATGGAGGTGATACACTCAAGTGTAAGCAAAACTGCTTTATAAGAACCAAGAAAAGTCACTTCTGTAACTTTTCGCTGGGGACAGTCCTCATGTTTTATAGCATTCTGTGCAAGTTCAACTGTTTTGCCATTAAGTATTGTGTGACCCCGATCATTTGCGTTGAAACTGTCTGTAACGCTGATCTCCCCGTTTTGTTTTAGTACTTAATTGTACAAGTAACCCTGTTGCTGTGAGAAGCGTTTCTCTGAACTACCTTTGCGTGCCGGCACTCGGGGGAAGGGTAAGCGCTGCCCCAGTGCCTGGCTAACCGCTGCTGCTGCGTGCGTTGTCAGCTGAACCTTCTGGATCGCTGCAGCCTGTTTCTGCTGCAGGACAAGGAAGGCTCTTACCAACAAGGGTCCTGTCACCCCCTCCCAGTGCAGATGGAAGGTTGTGTATTTGATCCTAATGCTGCCTCCCGTGTCAAGGACTGCATATTTTAAGTTTATGCCTAGGGCATATATTTTTTTGTCATTCTGCTCTTAGCATGAGGAGCTGGATGCAGTATGGCTCTCATTGTTTCTGGCAAATCTATAGATAAAAGCAAGGGGAAGTTTCTGGTCCCAAGGATTTAGTTCAAAGAGGCAGAACTGCTCAGATAACTAGTTCTGAATTTCCGTAGAGAGTCTCTCAGCATGTAACAGTTTGTTGCCTTCTTATTTTTCAACAAACAATTTTGTTTGTTATTACTGGAGGTTTAGTGCTGTGTTTAGTGTCATGTTACAGACAGGAGGTGTTCTGAGGGCATTTATCTTCCTATGTCTTACTGGTTGCCTGATAGGAAACGTGTTGTATGTATGGAGAGAGGCAACGAACACTTGAAAGTAAAATGCGTGGCACACTCTTGCACTGCCTTGTTCGACAGAGAAGTCGTTGGTCTCAAGCCCTCTCCTTCTGTAAGGGAGGAGATGTAATATGGGAATGAAGTGATGTGATTTAAGAGCATTCGGTAAGTGAGAGTCTTGGCTTTTAGCGCATCCGCTGCCAAAGTGAAGTCATTTGGCAGTTGGACAAGAGCACTCTCATTCAGCTGTGAACTGTGCTGTTCTGCTGGTTCTTCTCAGAATATTGATCCTTGTGGTGTTGCCAGAGTCACTGCGCGAGACAAAGCTCCAGGCAGGTGGAAATCAGGGTTTAGGAGGGCTGCGTGAAAAAGAGCAAGATACTAATGAGACATTAGCACACTGGAACCGTGCTGTATACGCTTGGAACAGCTCCGAATGCAGCCATGGGATGGACAGGTCCTTTTGAAGGACTTTTCTGTGTTATAGCTCAAGTCCAATCACACGGGATTATTGAATGAGGCAGACGTGGTAGTTTGCTTAAAGCATACCTTGGTGAGCCCAGTCTGTGAAGATCCCCGGTTGGTTTCTTTTATTCTGGGAATTAGTATGCTGCTCCTGTGCCTGGACTGTGCTTGAAGGGACTGAACCACAGAGAGGAATCGATCCGTTAGGGCAGTGCTCTTGTGGCTCTTTTCCCCTCCTGAGCTCCACTAGGCGTTTTCTGGAGGAGCTGGGATGAACCTTGCCATTCTTGTCTGCCTCACCTGAGGACACTAGTGATGTACCTGCCTCCTTTTCCTCAAATAGCTGGGCCAGGGAAGAGCTGTGGTGCTTCTCCTAACTTTTGGCAAGGCGGCGCAGGGTGCTCATGTGCATTGCTCGCACTGATGCTAGCACAGCGGGGAGGAATCTTCACCAAAAAGAAGCAGTGGCAACAGGTTTCAGCTGGCTTCAGTGGGAATGGGATTACTCCCCTAACCAGCACAGCATCTTCGCTGCCTTTATGTTGATTTGTTTTTAGGGCTGTGACACTTCCTGCACTACAGCAATGCCATAATGTCCAGGAGTCCAGAACAATTAGGAGTCGCAATTCCTAGTGCATCCAGGGAGCCAATTAAGTTTTCTTAAACTGTTCTGTCCCTCTTCTGCCTTCTGGGTTTCTACAGTCAGTCACCACCTTTGTCTCCTGCCTGATGAAAACTGGCCTGTTTTTTTCAGGTTTGGCGCTTCCTCCTACTCACTTGTATGCCCCAGGGCCCGGTGTGAAGCTGCTCGTCCATCCTTGTCGGTCCCGAGCGCCTGCCAGAGGAAGAGTCTTAGGCAGCAGTGCTGGGACTTTGTTGCTTGGATGGTGGCCCCTGGTGAAAAAAAGAGTTTGGATAAGTGCAGGTTGCACTGGGAGTAGTGAGAATAATTAGCTACTAGTGTATTATTGCTTAGTGTTAACGGTGGTTTGTTTGCCAACTGCTTTAGAGGCAAAGTCACTTCCTTGAAAAAAATAGAATTGAAATAACGTCTGCACAATAAGTGGGGGAATGGTGAAAATACCAGTGTTTTTAGAGATTTCTGCCTGCAGTGTGGAGAAGGATGCTAAGATGCTATTGAGGAGTTCTAAAGAAGTGGAAGTTTTTGGTTTTATTTTTTAAAAGAGCTTGATAGAACTTGGAAGCAATAGACATATGGAGCCCAGCATATCAGCTGGGGTTCACTCCTTTGTTTACTGTAATACCACCAGTAAAGAAAGGAGTGTCATCCCCCAGCTGGGAGCGGAAGGAGAATCTTCAGATCATGCTGTCTTTTGACCCTCCATACTGTCAGGAAGGCAGAAAGAGTCCGAAAGTATTAATAGACTCTTTTCCACAGACTATATAGATTAAACTGACAGTTTAATTTGTGTTGCAGCTCTTCGGCCTGTGTCCATAGAAGAGCTGATGGAAACAGCTAAGGGAGTAACCAACATGGCATTAGCACACGAAATCGTTGTTAATGGAGACTTCCAGATAAAACCGGCTGAATTACCAGAACACAGGTAAGATTGCTACCAAACAGATAAATGAAATTTGCATTTGTAGAGCTGCAGAACAGCTCTAGTGCATCGGTAAAGGCTCTGGCTAGTGTCTTGACTGGCAGGGCCTGGCAGGAAAGGGCATGAGAACAAGGTGGTAAGCATGAGTTCTGCTTCCCCAGAAGTGTGTGTGCGTGAAAGGTGAACACTTTGAAGTAGTTGTTCTGGCACGTGTGGTGCAAATTCCCATGTGGTGATGTAGCTGTCGGTGTCCCCTTGGCCCAGGAGTCTGAGTTTGCAGTCTTCTGAACACCCAAGTCTAGCTGCAGATGCAGGAAGTGCTTTTCGCATCTTCTAAGCTTTCACTGCCTGTGGGAGTAAGATGAAACTCTTACAATTTTAGCTTTTTCTGCCTGTTTCCTCAGGGATTTTCTGGGAGGAGGTTGCTGTGTTTTATTAGGTTAGTCCTTGCTCCTTTTAGGTTTGAACTCTTCCTTCTCTGTCAGACCTACAGTAATTCTATTCCCTGCTGCGAGGGGAGAGGGAGAGCAGAAGCCCTGCTGTCTGGTCGCATATTGGCCAGTGTGGCTGACCCAGCCCTATCTGCAGATGCTTTGTCTGCTGTTCCTGTTTCTTTCGCACACAGAGATGTGTCTGACGGTGTGTTTCCTGGGTTGGTTTGTGAAAGCGAATGCTTTGTTCATGGCAGGAACTTGGTCGCCACTGGAGGCAGTGTGGTCTGTAGGTGTCTGCGTTTGCGAGAGAGAGACCCCAGAGCACATTACCTCCACTGGTGCTGCAGGAGAATATGCTACAGATGGCACTTAGAAGACTGGCCCTGGTTGTCCTCTATAGAAATTGGTCATATCGAGACAAAAGATCCAATGTCCCTCTCTGCCAAAACATGGGGAGTGTGGTTCCTGTTAGCGTTAGTAATGAGAGGACATTGCTTGGAACTGGGATTGTCCCTGGCTGAAGGCAGTAATGGGAACAGTCTCACCTGGCCAATCGCTGTCCTCTAGCTCTGACACCAGCAGATTATACCAGTGGTGTTTTACTGACAGCTGTGGAGTGCTAAACAACAGTGGCCAAAGAAAGTGTGTTCATGTTGTAAAATACACTGGGCCTCGTGGTCCCAGCGGGGATTGCCTCTCAGTAAGGGTTGAACGGAGCGGATGAGGGTCTTTGCTGTACTTTGTTCTCTTCTCTCAGCTTCTGAGTTGGCAGGAGTCACGGCCTCCTTCAATGCTGAGGACGAACATTTAACTGAGCTGGCAAATGACAATAGAGCTCTGTTGTCCATCGAGACTCATATATTTTAGAGCTCAAGTAGTGATTTGATCTGTCTTCTCAGCACCACATGTCAGTGTATCCCTTGTCTGTCAGACCCAGGCGGAGTGGGGTCTGTCCCATCCAGCCCTCCTTTGTTGCCTCCTTGCAGGCTACGTGCAGGTCACATGTGGCCCCTGGAACTGGGACCTGTCTCTGGCCTGCCTCTCAAGCAAGCGTGTGGAACGTACAGGGTGTAACAGGAACTGCCACAGGGTGTAAGTGCCCCTGGGTGCTGCCTGAGCCCTGGGAACCTGCCGACTGTTGTGGGCATTCCTTGAGCGTGCGTGTACACGTGAGCGATTTTATGTCTTCAGAGTTGAAGCCAAACCTGGTGTGAACAGGAGCCTGCCTGCTGGGGAGGAGTAGCCGGCAGGGCTCTGAATGAGGACGTGGTACTGTAGCAGTGGGAGTCGTTTCGTTTTCCACACAAACTTCATCTCAGAGTGGTTCCAGTATTTATGTGTTGAAATGCAGAAACTTTTGTGTCAGGAAAGTTACTCCATTTCTGTTAGGTTTTCTTCATAAATTTTACTTAGTGGAATTGCATTTACTGAGTGAGGCTTTTGAAAGGAACGTGAATACTGTCTTTTGAGGACAAGCTGTAACTTTTGTGAATCTTTTTTTCTTCCAGTTGTTTGTTTAGAGGTACCCTATGACAGATACAGTCAAGGATTTTAATTTGTAGTTGCCTTTGCTTGCAGGAAGCCCTTTATTAGGATATAAACCATTCCAAATCCTATGTCCAGTTTTTCTTGCTTTTCTGAGTAGCTCACAATGACAGATCTCTTCTCTGTTCATCATCATATATTCATTATTACATTATGTTCATATTATTATACGCTGTTCTTCAGGAGCTGCAGGTTATCTTTGTAAGGTGTTGCAGAGACAAGTTTTGTTGTTTTTAACTGCTCATATTTACCCACAGCTTAGAAAAAAAAGTCAGAGATATTGTGCATAAAGCTTTCTGGGATTGTCTGGAAGCTCAGCTGAAGGAAGATCCACCAACATATGACCATGCAATTAAACTACTGGGAGAAATTAAAGAGGTAGGATGATGTGATACCAAGCTAAATTCTTGAATTTGAGTAGCTGCATTGATATGTGTGAGCAAAAGTGCTTGAAGTTCGGCTTTTCATAAAGGACTCTCTCGAACTTTTTCATTACTTTATCACTTGTGAACATATAAAAGTTGTATAACCCCAGGGGGGAAATTTGAATGTAAAAACAAATGCAAAACCATGCAGGATGATTAAAAGGTAGGTAATGCTGGTGTCGTAATTCCAAGCTTCCTTCATGTTACAACAGTGGTATTAGTTACAGAATCAAGGAGATGCCCCAACACTGGGCTGACAGAAACAAGCATCATAGTCTTAAGTATGATCTGTACTACAGAGTATTTACCACTTAGTAACTTCACGTTGTACAGAATGAGATGAAACATTTGGAGCTTGTGAATGGTTGGTTAAAAAAAAAAACCGAAAAGAATCCACTTGCAAAGGACCAATTAGTTTAAATAAAAAGTGGTACAATAACTGTTATTGATGCTTGTAGTCCTTGATATATGGAACTAACGTACTGTTAAAAACTTTCCATTTCAGAATCTTCTGTCTTTCTTGTTGCCTGGTCATACGAGACTGAGAAGCCAGATTACAGAAGTTCTTGATCTGGATTTGATAAAACAGGAGGCAGAGAATGGGGCCCTTGATATTTCCAAGTTGGTTGAATTTGTTATTGGGATGATGGGGACTCTCTGCGCTCCAGCTCGAGATGAAGAAATTAAAAAACTGAAAGATATTCATGAAATAGTTCCTCTGTTCAGGTACTGAAATGGTATTTATTAGTCATGTTGAGATGTGGGAGGAGGTTCCAGCAAGGCAACCTGCAAATCTTGTCTAAAAAGAGAGTGATAGGGAAAGGGATAGAGTTGTGTGTAGGGGAGAGATGCTGCAGAAGTCTATAACAAGGACCATCTTTGTTCTGGTGAATTGGAGTATTTGGCTCCTGGGTGTCACTGAGGGACATTTTCTTACATGTCAGATGCCTGTAAGCCTTACGATAGCAGGTGAATAGTCAGTTTGTACCAGATTTAGTATCAAGAGCAGAAGGGGAAGAAAAGCAAGCAGGAGCATAGGAAAAAATATTATTGTTCTCCAACCAGTTCATCCTTTCCCTCTAATAAGAGCTCTCCTTACCCCACCCCGCCCTGCCCCACCCGCTGTAAATGTCCGTGCCGTTCTGAGAGGAGCGTACATGCCACATCTGGGAGCACAGAGGCTTCTGCTGTCACCATGCTCTCAGCTGGACAGCTCAAGGTCTCAGTAGTTAGACTAAACATTGTTAACCTTGTTTTCAATTTGGTGAGCTTCCAAGAGTTCAGGATGGACTTGGTGGAAGTATCACTGCCAGGAATTAGGTTCCTTTGAAATCAAAGTGTTTTTCTTTGGTGTGGTGGTTTTTTGGGTTTTTTCTCCCTGGGTCTGATTATTCACTTCCCCTGAGGTCGGCCTTATAGGCTGCCAACAGAGCTGGTGTGCAAGCTTGGAAACCCAGCTGTCTTTTTATTCAACGTACAATACTGCACATCCGGGGAAGAAGGATCTAGTAAAGTTAATTCCATGGAGGCATTTTTACAGGAGAGCAAGATTTATTTCCTGCGTGGAAGAGGCACAGGCATGCGTGTACGTGCTTGCTCAAGCTTTCTCTCTGTCTCGTGCTCTCAGATTCTTAAGCACACTGTTGATGTTTCCCATGCATGTTTTTGCTCTTTCCTTAAGACAATCTGTAATGAATTTTGTCAGTAGTACCTCTTCAGCACCTGCAGCCTTGAATAACTTTTTCTGTTTGTTTGTTTAGAGCAATTTTCTCTGTGTTAGACCTAATGAAAATGGATATGGCAAACTTCGCTGTCAGTAGTATTAGGCCAAAATTAATGCAGCAGTCTGCTGAATATGAAAGAAGGAAGTTTCAGGAGTTTCTTGAGAAACAGCCAAGTATGACTTTGTTCTTTCTTTCTTTCTCCCCTCTGACCTCCCAGTAAACTGCGTGTCTTTCCTTGTAGATCATAAAAAGAAATCAGATTTCTCTATAAGTTCTAGAATTCATGTGGTAAATGACAGCTTGTGCCACAAAATCGTGGTGTGAAAAATCCTGCCGACCAGCAGCTCTGTACTTAGTACACTGGAGTTCACCTTAATTTCAGTACAGCGTAGGGCATGATTACCATCACCTCACCGCCAGTTTCCTGTCGCTGTGTGGTTTTAATTTCATTGTAGATGTTCTGCTTAATGCAGTAAATGAAATGCATGTCAGTATGATACCATGGGTATTAGTAATAGTAACTAATGGGATTATTTGGAAATTCCTGGTGGAAAAACCTAATTTTGATAAGGAATTTTCTTAACGTGATTTTTTTTTTTCCCCTGCTCTTCCAGATTCTTTAGACCTTGTCACAAAGTGGTTGCAAGAAGCAGCAGATGATCTTGCAAAGCTGAGCTGTAAAATGTTGCCTCCCCACTGTAGTAGTGATGGTGCCACTGGTGGAGCTTCTGCCTTGTGCTCCACAGCTGTACAGAATCAGGCCTATCTGAAGCTCCTGAAGTGGGATCACGTTAACAGGCCTTTTCCAGAAGTAGGTATTTTCCAGAAGAATTTATTCCTGTGCTTGTTCTGCTTTTCTATTTCTGGGATGTAACGGAAGCTGTTTGGATTGGATAGTAGATTGGATTTGTAGCCTTACAACAAGCACAACACTAAAACATTTATCTCTTGCTTGAGAGCTCTTGTAGCTCTTTGGTAGCTTATTTTTGTTATTGAAACTTTCTTAGTTGGAAAAGAGGAGTTAATTCTTCTCATTTACTCGCCTGATACTTGCCTGCTGAGCATGTGTTGCTCTTCCTGTGTCTTATCTCCACGGCTGTGGATAGTAGGCATGACAGTGTCACTTCACAGCCCAGCACACCGGCTTGATTCCGTGCCGGCTTCCTTGTTCCTCGCAGACAGTGCTGATGGACCAGACCCGCTTTCAGGAAATGCAGCTGGAGCTGGAGCAGCTCCTCCTGGCTGGGACCATCCTTCTGATCACGTTCAGCGCAGCAGGCTCGGCACTCGTCGATGTGCCTGGATTTGCTGAGAAAATCAAAACCATTGTCAAGGTGCTGCTGACAGGAATACATCTTCCGTGAGTATGGAACAGTCCCGGTCACTCAGAGGCAGGGGTAATTTGCTTTTCACTCTAGCAAAAAATCAGTCTAAGCCTCTCTCGGGCTCTGGGCTGCAGAACATGGAAAGGAAGTCGGCTTTTCATGGAAGAGGGCTTTTTATGAGCCCCAGGTAAGTATTTTTATTCAGCTTGCTCAGACAGAACTCTTTCCTTGCTGCTGTTTTCTGATATGTACCTGCTTCTTTTCTGAGAGTATGTTTTTTGCCTGGTGGGTGTGTGTGAGTGCAAGCAGCTAACCCCCCTCACAGCTTGGGCCACGCTGCCTGGAGAATATGAGCGTGGTACAGTGAGCGGCGTGCAGATTTGGATTGATTGCTCTGCGTGGTGGGGGCTGGTCACTGTTCTTTGCATTAGACGGGGCTGCTGTGCAGGAAGGTCAGCTTTCTCGTGTGCGGATCGTTCAGGCTGGAAATCTTTGATGCTATCCTTCCTCCTTTCTCTGTACCTCACCTTTATTTTTCCTGTATATAGCAAGTGTATCATTCTTTATAGTTCTGGCTTTATCTAGATTATGCCTCTTCTATTACATTTGATAAATAAGGCAACTAGAATGAGACGGTTTCTGTGTAAGAGGTGAGGAAGTGAATAACTGACGTAGCTCAGTGACGCTGTGCTGCCCCTTCTCTAGGTCCTTTAACCTGCAGGAAGCTTTGGCTACCATCGGTGAAAAGGTGTGTGCTGAGGTTAACAGCTGCCTTTCCCAGCACGGGTTTACACCCTTCTCAGCGCAGAGAGAGACTGTACTTAAAGGACAAATCCAAGCAGTGGCCAGTCCGGATAACACCATTTGCAAGCTCATAGGTATGTGTTAACGAAACTGCTCTGTTCTGACGTGGCTGCTCGTCTGTCTCTGCGGAGCTGCTGGTGGCATGTTGTGCGAGGTTTCTCCTTTAATCGAGGTCAAATACTTGTTTACTGTGTTCAGGCTTTTCTGTGGTTTATGTGAGACTACACTATTTCTAACTGACTGCCTCGTTTGAAAACAAACCAAAACCCTTGGTCCAATTTTTCCAGATTCTCGAATTCAGAAGTTTCTGGAGAATTATCTTGCATCTAGTCACCAGAAATCATTACCTGCTGTTCCTGGAGGACTAGGCCCCATTCAGAGAGAGCTGGAAGAGATTGCTGTCAAGTTTGTTCGTCTCGTCAACTACAACAAAATGGTCTTCAGCCCTTACTATGATGCAGTCCTGGGCAAAATACTGACTAAGGAAGAATCCCAACTCGTAGGGAAGCCAGAAGAACCATAAAGCCAGTTTGTGTGTTACCCCTACGGTATTGTCGGCTATTTTACAAAATTGCACCAATATTTGTCTAGGAAAACAGCTTTCCATGTAAATACTGGTTCCTGTTAATGCACTAGTGATGACTGATGAGGAAAATATGTGAGATGCAAAAGGGGTTCTGAGGTAAATGATGGGGGAGAGATGCGTTTTTAATGTACGTGTGCAACCTGGGAGCAGATGGCTTGGTAGTTTTCTGGCTGCAGTTTCTAGATTTTTGAGCCAAGGGTAGATAGGTAGATTTTTGAGCTGATTTTTGAGCTAGATAGATAGGACAAGTTTAAGAACCAAATTTTGTATTTAAGTGGCTCATTTTAGGGCATTTTAATTTACTGTGAATTTAGTTTAATTAATCCAGAGCAGATTAGCAATGGTCCTTCCCAGGAGGGGTGATTTGGCTTTAAAAAAAATAAAACCTTAAAAGGCTTAAGAAGAAATCGAAAATTCTAGATAAGAAAAATTTTTAACAGGCAAAAAACAAAGCCAAACAGCACTTTATGGTAACGTTATGGTTCGTATGGTAGGCTACTCGTTTTTTCTGCATTTTACTGCATTTTTAATAGCATTTTTTTGCTGTTTACCTGCAGATGTTACAAAACACATAATATATTTTTGTAGCAAATTTTCTGGTTATTGGGTAACTGTCCTCTGCTATGTACAGTACTTACAAAGGTGGCAATCTTATAGATTGCAGCTGTATTTATCTCTTGTAAAGACTTCAGAAGGGCAGAGCTAAAAAGTTTTGATAAAAGTGGCATTTCTTACCTTTTTTTTTGCTAGTAGTTTACGCCTTTTTATGCAAAATACTAATTTTAAAAAGTAAATTTTCGTCATTTTCAGAAGGTGGAGTTAAAGTGTGTGAAACTTTAGACTGAAAATTTCACTTTTTTTTAAAACTACAACTGGATATGGTTGCATATTCAATCACATCTTCAAAAATATCCAGGAAGTGCAGAGCACTGTCGGAGGTATAACTGGTTTTAATGTAGTGTGAGAAGTGAATGATTTAATGTTCATTCGAAAATACAGGGAATATTTTCAGTAGCACATTTTTTTCACTTTGTAGTAGGTATTCTTGAAACTTAAAATATTCGTAGGTCTTGAATTTAATTAGCTGTGTGTTGTATAGACAAGTGTTCACAGAAGAGCTCAGTGATCTTACAGCCTTACTGCAATTTCAGACTCGGCTAGGAGGTAAGTACCTTTGAAGTCTTCCTCTAGTTGGGCACAGCAACCAAGAGTGGAGGATATTATAAAAGCAAAGTTCATAGTTATAAACTGTAAGTGTCCCAACTACGAGACTATCCAAAATACAGAATGTATTGTCTTCCTTAAAAAACACCAACAGGTTACTGAAAACAAAAGGGTCCTTTTATTGCCAACACCCAGGTTCGTTTTACTGCTCGCTTCGTCAGCCCAAATAACAGAACTTCCGGAAGGAAGCACTGGATTATAAATCCGTGTTGATGCTTCCCTTGCTAGTTTTCCTTTAAATGTTGGTGTCGATGTAGCTGCACTAACTTTGAGTTTGGAGGAAGGTGGGATAAGACAGACCTTTTATTCCATATTAGCCTGTGCAACTATAAAAACAAATCTTTTTCTTTTTCTTTACAAACCCCTTTCCCCAAGGGAAAAAAACCCTCCAAACCCTGTAGGAGATGATCAGCTCAGACAGGTGATTTTTGTCTTGTGCTCAGATGATAGTGAAATGGATGTCTGTCTCTGAAGCCTTCTTTGGTAACTCAGAAAGGAGTAGGTTGGTTAGCTAGGAAAAAAAAAGTCCCAAGTCAGTTCTTGCTGTGGTCTGTTTCATTGTTTAAATCAGCAAAGGACACTACAGAGGTCTTCAGGATTGCTGCATCTGCTTACTGGACTGTGTTATTAGTGCAGGAGCCACCTCAAAACACAGCCTATACCTCTGCTGCTCCAAAAAATTAATTCACCAGTCTGCGTATCAAAACAACCACCAGAAAAATTATCCTTAACAGATACTGAAAAAAATAACATAGACAAAGCAGTTCCCATTTTTGTTAAATGAGAATTGCAGAAGTTAGAAATCGCTGCTATTATTTTATACTTCAACATTGCCTAGCAGCTGCCTTTAAAGACCCCTGTGAATTATGCTTCCTACAAAAATGTAGATGCTGGAGGGGATGATCTCAGGAATGCGGGGAAGAACATCATCATGGAGAAACACCATACTTAGGCTTTGAGAAGTGTGTGACTGATGTCAGAACAAACGGGACGGCATTATCAAGTGACAAAACCGTACTTGCTTAATCCGGGAGATTGCTGCTCCCAGCTGGACTTCAGGGTCCAGATGTCCATGCCGGCCAGCTCCTGCTTACGCAAACATCGAGGTGGGGGTTGTGCTGCTGCTAGTGCACGCGTGGTGCCTGCAGGGTCGACGCAGTAAGTCCCATCTCCTCGCAGCCGAGGTTTGAGCCCAAGGCTTCACCCAAAAAAGTGCAGCACCCACACCTGGCTCCAGTCTCTCCTCAGGTGGGTGCTGTAAACCTTTCAACAGCACAGTTCTAAACAGACTGTAGGAAAGCGCAAATCCCATTAGGAAAGCAGCCGGGGAAAATCGTTAGTGATGGTGGTTGACAGGGTTTGTCTACAGCCTCTTTAAAAGAAACGGAGAGACGGTTCAGTGGCAAAGCAAACAAGACATTGTAGCCCCTTCCTCCATGTGGCTGTTTGTGGTAAGGCTGTTTCACCTTTCAGTCTGGTAGAGTGGCGCGCTGACCTGACTCACCCGTACTGCTGCTGGCCAGGATCTTCTTCAGCTTGTCTGAGGATCTGAATTTCCTGTAGTCCGTGGGGGTTCTTACGGTCTTACCAGAGCACAAGTCTGCACAGGCAATTAAGTTAACTTTCTTAACAAGTTAAAATCTTAAAATCTAAAGTACGCACAGAAGCTGCTTTGAAACTTCAGTGGTGTTTCTGTTAGCTTGTTTGAAAAGAGCAGGTTGAAGTTCGTAGCTACTACATTAACACGAAGCTTTGTACATGAAGTGGCAGAGCACTGCAGTGATGCAGGAACAGACTGTGTTCGCCAGCACCCCTGGACAGTCCACAGCTGAGATACATACAGAGTTTGTCTTACGATGCTGTCATCTTCACACAGTCATGGCATTAAAAGCAGAAGTATGCTGTATCCTCCAGAAAAATGGAAACCCGGCTAATTCTAATTGTATGCTCCGATCAGTTTCCTGTGACGGTCTTACTAACATTGCTTTTGAGTGGCTGAGTAGTATTTAAGAAGTAACTTGTTGTGTTTGAATAAAACCAGAATGAGGCATGAGGTTATGGATATCCTTTTATTTTAAAGGAATGTTTTTTCCATTTTCAACTACAAAACAGATTCCATACATTCTGCCATAAATAAAAACGGACAATAAGGCAGGACACTACATGAACAAACTGAGAACAACTGTTTTCCAGAAAATGTGAATTAAAAATGCTTCACAAGTATAAGCCATCCAGTTTTTAAAATAAAACTGTTGAAAACCCACGAGATTTCAAGTGGTAGATGTGAACACCCT
Organism: Buceros rhinoceros silvestris; assembly: GCF_000710305.1. Classification (NCBI taxonomy): domain Eukaryota; kingdom Metazoa; phylum Chordata; class Aves; order Bucerotiformes; family Bucerotidae; genus Buceros; species Buceros rhinoceros. The sequence continues at coordinate 19,759 of NW_010405789.1, read as the reverse complement.
TGAACAAAATGCAGTTTTGACATTTTGCACTTTTGGTTTTAAAAATGTAGTTTTGTTCAGAGCACATTCTAAGGTTGTTCTGGCTGTTTTCGGATCAAGAACCATAGGGGAGAAGAGGCACCACAGTAACAAAACCATTTTCAAGATTTTTTTTTTGTTGGCAGCTGTCCCTTTTAAATGCTTGACTTTTAAGAGACTGACGGACTCAATGCAAGTCTTTTGTCTGTCACAGCGGAACCCCAGACTCGTTTCACCGGATTCTCTTTTGCTGTCGTGCTCTGTAAATGTCGTGTACGGGGGGAACTACAGATCCTTTCTCCTCGTCGTCATCAGAGTCTTCGTGTGGTCTCTTAACAGCCTTGTTGAGCATAGCGTTATTCTCCACAGGTCCGTTGCCTTCCACTGCTATTTCAGGTAGGCCGCCGGTAATTATTCGTACAGCTTCATCAACAGCTTTAGAAAGAGGAAAAGCTTTATTAATTTGTGAAGCTAAATTTCCTGATTAGAAGTCACCATGCACGCAGGACAGACACCAAGACAGGCGAGGGATACATCATGCAGATTTCTGGAACGTGAGACATTTTCCTACCCTCTTCTCCTGAGTTAAGAATTAAGCCTTGACTGTCTAAAACTCCGAGCTATGGCAAACGCTGATTACAAAGTAAATGCTGCTGCCTCAGCTGAGAGCTGCTTTCACACACACATTGAGATCATTTGCAAGCGCAACCAGGAGAGCCTGCTGCGGAGACTAACTAGTCCATGATTCATCAGAAAGGCTGCACAGCGAGTCCGTTTCTGCTTATCAACAGAGACGCTTCAAAAATATCATCTGTAATTTGAATGATTGGTTTATTTTCACTCTAAGATGAATTAAATCCTAGCTTGCTTTCTCTGATCATTTGCTCCTTAAACTGCCAGAGGGGGTGAAAAGCAGCGCATTACCCTCTACTGTAGTGTACATGGAGCCTGGAGTACGGCTCTGTCCTGTTTTAGTGTTTCAGAACTGTACCTGCTTTGGAGGAGCCCAGAAACTGCTGCTCCTGAATGGTTCTCACGCACCGCAGCACTGTGCATTCTGAGTTACACCCAGGAACAAACTCACCCTGCTGTCAATTTGTCATTTCATGTGAACTGACAGTGCTGCTAGAAATAATGCCTCGCTTCCTTTGAAGGAAATTCTGAAAATCTGCCTTTCTTTCTTTCAGCAGTTACCACCAAAATGTCATTAAAGCAGCAGCTGGTGCTTTTCAGCTTTTTGACTTTTGTTGTTCTCCCCCCAGTTAAATGTACAAACGTCCCGATGCAGATGCCAACCTCCAAACATAGCTGCCAAGCTGGCAGTACACTCTTAAATAATACCTACACATCTGTAAATGAGCTCTGGATTTTAGACAGCAATATCCATATGTAAAACAGTCAGATGCAGATGTCACAGGACTCCAGCGTGAACAAATAACTTACTGTCTGGCAGTTTGCATCTTCTAAATATCTCCATGAGCTCATCCACTTGGACAAAGGGACCCTGATTTGTTGGGGGGGGGAGAGAAAAAAGACCTTTAGAAGATTATTTTCAGGGGAGTGATACAGACTGTAGCTCTGTCAAAACACAACCTCTTCTGTGACTTTTTGAAGTTTACAGAATTCATTAAAACAAACCTGAAAACAAACAGGAGGTGGCAGGAGCTTCATGAGAACTACAGCTGCTGGTGGAACAGGAAATACACCACCTGGGACGGGATGTAGACCTGGAGCTGTGGGAAGAGAAACTGTATGAAGCCAGTGCCAAGACCGCCAGACTGGAATGGCTTTTGCAGCATTATTATATGGTGCAAATAATTACAGCCCTGTCCCTTCTGCCTCCACTGATTACACACGGTTTAGTCAGTGATCTGAAGTCTACGAGCAGTGTGTTTAACCACTCATTGCCATTTACCAGACCTCGAACTACTGGTACTTATTTCCATGTGTCCTTAGTATTAAGTAGAATATATATGCCTTTAGCAGTCCAATTAAATAACAGCCTAAAATTTAAGTACATGTTTAGATGACTGAAGACTAGGAAAGCCTCTGTGATCAAGTTTGCTACACACACAGGTTAATAACTCGCTGCCAGGTGAAATAAAACCTCTTGTGACTGGAGAGCTGACTTACGTGCTAAGTGTCTTGGCTGAAATGGAATCATCTGCTGCGTGTCTGGTTTTGGATATTCAGGTTTTCTGTCTACTTCATCTTTAAGAACAGGCACAATGGAAGGTGCAACCACAGGGTCTGGAATTATCGCTGCCAGCTTGGCACGGGAGACATCCTGCAAAAGCCAATTTGAGAGCACTGAGCTCGTTAGGATCACATCGCTTGTTTACATTACAGCACAAAACACCTCTCTAGACCAGTCACTTGTTCTCACTTTGTCATCATCATTTCAGGAGTCCTCTTAGGAGACCATCTGGGCAAAACTTGCATGTTTTCATCAAATATTTAGTCCTACAGCGTCCCAGCTGGGAGTGAAAACACTTGATTTCATTACTGAATGGACTCTGTGTGTTATTTTTGAGTGGCTCCTTTTTTTTAGGCTAGAAAGGTTTAGGTGAACAGGTGCAGACTACTTGGCCTTCACAGCTATCGTTTCTCCCTCATTTCATTCCCTAGATTGCTTGAGCTGGAAAAGAAAGCCAGCATATGGCAGTCAGCAGGCACATGAAGCGTCGGCTCAAACAGGATTATCTTCTGGCACGGTACAAGCAACAGAAACCAGCCCGAGGGCCGGGTGATGGCGGGTGCACCGCACCTCACGTGCCCGTGTCAAGATGTACTCTCCTGTAAGCACAGCGGTACCCTCAAAAGAGCTTGGTCCCAGTTGTGTTAGAAGTATTTAGTGGCTCAATGTGACTCTCACTCCCACTTATCAGTCATCAGATTAGTTTACAACTGCGTGAAGACCAACGATGCAGCTCCTGTGGTAACTCTGATGACTTACGTATTTTTCAAAAATTGCTTTTCTGGGTAAGAAACAAATGGAAACTGAGGCACCATTTCGAGACACAAATTGAAGGCTCT
>NW_010405789.1:16197-16560 GCF_000710305.1 Buceros rhinoceros silvestris | reverse complement strand
CCCTGCCGTCCCCCCAACGGTGCTTTCCCCGCCTCTCTGGCAGCCTATTTGACATCATGCTTTATAAAATTCATTAGAAAAATAAACATTTTATTCTGTTCTAATGGTTTTCCAAAGTGTCACAGCCTTCCACAGGACTAAACTAGCAGTTAAAATGCACGTGGCCAGAAATGACGGGAGACAACCAGCTGCAGGCGCCTGGCCTAGACTTTCAGTTGCAGACAGCAGCACTGAAGTGCTTCAGCTGTAACAAACACCTGAGAAATCAGCAGGCAGCCCCGCAGCTCGACAGATCATTTTCACACACTGTTTGTTCCCATCTGGGTCTCAGCGGAGTGTGGAGCTTTGCCAGCCGGAGTGGCA
>NW_010405789.1:9962-16074 GCF_000710305.1 Buceros rhinoceros silvestris | reverse complement strand
CCATGCGGACGGGCTGATGCAACAAACTTCCACAAGAATGCGGGTTTTGGAAGGAGCTCAGGCTTAAGCCTGAAGTGGAGGCTGTAGCCAAGAGCTGATGGCATTAACACATCATCGACCTTTCCATGGGAAGGTGAGAGGTACTTAGGAACACACAAGGTTGCACCTGTTAGCCACGTTCCTCCCTCCTTTCTGCCCTTGGCCTGGCAGCGCCTGGCACTTTGCTGCCCAGCGAGGCAAGGACGGGGAGGCGTACCAGGCCTGCTTCGCCCGCGCTTCCATCAACGGGAGAGAGCGTACGGCAAGTCCTCAGCAAGGACTAAGTTTGCTAGGACTGAAAAACACAGCAGTAAAATTAAATGTTCTCACCCACTTACCTTATAGCCAAGGGCCTTCAGTTCGCTAGCAGAGCAAGGGTACAAATCCATGAACTTGTACCTGTCTACCAGCAGAGCTGTCTCTTTACCCTCGTATTCTTCCTTGAATGCCGTAAACCTTCGTTTCTCGACTTTCAGTATACTAGCTAGATCACCGATGTTACTTTCAAAAGCTAAAAACCGAGCCCAGATTTCCCTGTAAAGGAACAGATAAAGAGACAGTTGCTGAAGGAGAAAGAGTTAAAACACACGAGAGGAGAGGTTCAAAGCGGGCGCTCAGGGGACACGAGGCCATTTCTGTTCTTTGCTGTAGGTGCAGCTATAAGGTGCGTTGCCTTCCCAGTGCCTTACGTATTCCTGTAAAAGCCTTTGATCCAGAGGACCGTAAAGGACTTTGTTACGGAGAGGGCAGGACTGCTGGGGTAAAGGACTTCAGCATCTGAGGTAAGGTAAGCTCAGACCATCAGTGCAAGATACACAGACTTCACTTGTCCCGCTACACAGAATTCCACTCTGATCCTGCTAAGTGAAAGACTCTGCCACAGACTGGGATTGAGTTCATCTGCCTAGACTAGCGTGTTCTGGTAGGCAGGGGCAAGGCCCTACAGCACAATAAGCCGCACTTCGGAATTTTACGTAGCCCACAGTATCTACAGTTACTGCTTAGTTCTCTGGGAAAGTTGCATATACAACTTCAGCAACATCTGACCGAATTTCTGGAGTTCACCTCTGAAGAAGATTCAGCTTTCAGATTCTTGTTTTTTCTCACTTTTAAAATGGACATGAAAATATTTCCTAGGCAAGGTCAGAACTGGCGCGCACAGTGAACGTGCCCAGCAGTGTGATGTTTGGTTTCTTAGGTTTGATGCCTCTGTCTACCAGAATACTACTGGTGAACTCTCGGACTGGAAGGGTTCGGTTACCCTTTTTCCAGAGAAATAAATCTCAAAAGCAGTAATGAAAACAGTGGGGAGCGGTTAACCCAAGTCTTTCCTGGTTTGTTTCCAGCTGGCCAGGAGCTGTTCAGCATTCTGCTCCGTGAATTCCTGACTCACCTTCTCCAGGATAATGTTCCCAAGAGATGTCCTCCGCTCCCTCCCCTCTATCTGAAGCATCTGCCTGGGGAGCAGTACAGGCCATTACCCACCCACCTGCTCGACCGCCCAGCAGGGCTCCGCACTCTGTCCGCACCAGCCCGCTGTCAGTGGAGCTGCACAGTCCGTACGCTGACGGATTCCACTGCAAGTGCGATAGGGCCTTCCACAAACCTGTCGTGGCTGTTGCTGTTTTAGCATGAAGAGGGGAAGGGACATCGGTACCTAATTTTGTCCTGCTGTTCATTTTTCTAATTTCTCCGGGAAGTTTGCAGTTGGAAGGGGTTACGTATCTTTTGGTCTAGTGAAACTGCTGTTGCAGACGTACCCAGATTTCTCAGGTGGAAGGCTCCCTGAAGTTAGAACACGTTCAAACAAAACTCTTGTGTTATTGTCCTCTTTAAAACAGAGAGAAAAAAGAAAAATCACAGTGAGTAAAATATATTAAAGACAATTTAAAATCGTTTCTATTCAAAGAAACGTACATTGAATTAAATATGAGGCTGACGTTCTGATCCCTGGATTTGAATTTCAGAAAGTTGAAAAAAACCTGAGTGTCTACATAAAACATTACCAGTGTTAAACTCTACTGCGAATTTGCTGTTTGACAGCCTGTTTTTGTTGATGGCAGCACACCGGTCCTAATACAGTTTCTTTTATAACAGCACAATTACTGCTTGGTTTCTCTTCAGGATCTCTGGTTTTTTCTGTTTTCTTTAACTATCACAGTGGCATACATCAGTAGTTTTAAATTTGGCCTTTCAATCCATTACTCCCCGTTTAAATTAGGGCAATATTAATACACTGAAGAGTTACAGGTGCTCAGAAGCTCTCTCCCCGTTACCAGACCCGGCTCCCAGTGAGCAGCCAGCCTTCGTGCACTGCCAGCTGGGGAAGCGAGTGGTTGCTGGTTGGGTTCTATCTGCCCTGTCTCTCTCACTGTGTATTTTACCAGCATTTGACTATCTTACATTTACAGGAGTTTTTCTTGTTTTTTCAGTGAAGTCTGCTGGGTTTCTAAGACAGAGCTATGCACTGGCAAGTTTTAAGACTATCTTTTCTGGTGGCAGTCTATGGAAAGGCACCACAAATACTCATGTGGACCTGAAATAATTTCTTGCAATACTAAATATACTTTGGCCCTTCTGGTTACAGCTCGCAGGAGGAAAAAAAAATGCCCTAAATCTGTTCAAACTTTCAGAGCCTGAAAAAAAAGAGGTGCTGTAGTCTGACAGGAGAGATTCATGTGCCTGGTGCCTACAGAACGTATGGGGAGGTTCAGAGGACCCAGCAGCCCAGGTGCCCGCAGCCAGCGCTCACAGCAGCGACGCGGAGGCGGGCTCACCAAGTGGAGCCAGCAGCTCATAACAACCCGGACTGTGCTACCCTCTGCGGTGTGAGGCTACAGACATTGAGCTAGAGTACCGACTACACGAAGAAATACTTGGAGAAACCTGAAAATCTAATGAGTGCCTGGCAGACAAGACTGTGCAGAGGAAGAGCCTGGGATGAACCACACTTCTCCCTCTTCTCTGATTCCCCGTGGAGCCCAGACCAGGACAGCTTCCCAGAAAGGTCTCTGTCAGCCCCTGCTCCCCACAGCAGCTCAGGTTTCTTTTAACACACTAAATCGTGCATCAGGGAATGCCACACAGAGACCTTCTGCCACCACCACCACCTCCTGCCCAGGCTGCCCAGCACCCTGTGCCCCCAGGGCTGCCACAGGCAGGGAGCTGCAGGCCTTGCCCCAGCCCTGCTCTTTGCAAACCAGCTCCCCGGCACCTGCGGAGCAGGACCGACCGTCACTGTATGCTGTTACGTTTGGTCATCTGTTCGGGGAGAACGAGTTTAAGTTAATTCTAGCAGGGACCAACTAACGCATCACTCCTCCCATGCTGATTTCAGCCTCCTGTAGATCTTTTTCCTCAGGGTTTAGATTTCTCAGCGTACTCCCCACTGTTGACAGCAACTGCTGCAAAACTGCTGCCATGAAGCGAGTTACGGTTCGGGGAGTCCACTCTCCTCTCTTCGGCAGAGTCAAGATTGAAGGTCAGTGTACTCCTGCAGCTTCAGTAAGGACAAAACAGTGGGTTTGCTTTCAGAGTAATTGCTGAGTTTCATGAAGTGGTTTCATCGCTCTTCTAAAAGAATTACAACTAAAACATAAAGAACTTGGCCTGGACCCGAACTCACAGAGAAGGCACATGAATGCTGTGTTAGACCTCTCAAAGCTCAGCGCTTACCATTAAGGTGAGAAAGGTAGTCGATATATGCCAGTACATACTCTGGAATGTCCCCATATTTTTTCAGCCCTAGCTCAAAAATCTTAAAGGCCACAGACTTATCCTGCAAACATTAGAAAAAAATTATATTAGCTTCAGAGAGCTACGCACCCTCCTGACACTTCTTTAGTATCAAATTGAGCATCTCTGATTACCTTACTACAGTAATACTCCATTAGAGCTGCTGTAACATAGACGTGATGGCGGGTCCGGGCATCCTCTCTTGCCTTCTTAAATATCATTCTTCCAGATTTTATGCCTTCTGCTCGCCTTGCAAATTTCATATATTGGATATAAACCTAAGGTGCATATTGATATTTAGGTAGTACCAGTGCTGACAAAGAACGCTTGGATGTAATAAAGTTTCTGGCTATATCTGAAATCTTTACTCACAAAACACAGCTAGTAAGTCATAGCAGAAACGAGCCTGTGGTGTGCCTCTGTGTTGCTCTGCTATAAATACTGAGGCAAAGCTTTTTATAGACTTTTTAAGCAATTGAATATACTACAATCCCCTGAAAATACGAATGGAATATACTGATCCCCTGAAATGACAGTAGTTAATACATAGATTTTTCAGGGTAAGTAGAGGAATGTAACTTACATAAGCTGGTGCCTTAAGAGACCCAGAGGCTTCTTGTAAAACTGGTAACTCTCCAGTAAAGTTAAGACATCCGTAAGGCTAAAGAACAGTGTCAAGGCCTGAAGAAGCCTTTACTGTACATTATACAATCCAAGATACAAATCATCCCTCTGCAAATACTTATACCCGATCGAGGAAATGATGAATGTACTGTTTAATTCAGTGGCCAGTTTGCATCTCTTTGGGATTTAACTTCCCTCCACTCTGAATTACAGCACAAATAACAGCGTTCCGCAAATGGGAGACACCGGTGCGTGGCTTCTCAGAGAAGGCAGCATCATGTCTGTCCGCAATGAGCAGGACACGTCGGTAAGGGGGTACCTTCCTCTGGCACTGGCCCGGTGTCCTCAGACCTTCCTTTTCCTGCTCCCGCGTCATCGTCTCTATATGAACTAACTAACCGTCCGAGGGCAGGTTCCCCTCACGCCGTCTGTTCAGCACCAGCACCGCCGGCCCTGCGGGCGATGCTGTGTGCTACGTGACTCAGGCAGAGGCTCAGCGATGCCCTTTGACCCTCGTATGGTGCACTACAAGCTTCTTTGCAAACTACACGTAACAGGATGGTGTATTTCTGTGTAGGGAGCACAGTGGGCAAAAGCAACGTTCTTGTAATCAGTTACAGGAAGGCAAAGTGACACTTTAGTTGAGCCAACAAAACATACGCCAGTTCTTAACAGCTGCAACATGAAATCTTTACTGTATCTTGTTTGTTTTAAGAGAATTTCTAAAAAAGACAGAAGAAAAAAGTGCACGACTTAGTGCAGATGACTAAGTGGACTAAAGGCTGTAATTACCAACCTTGCTGACATTCTAATCTGTCATCTCGGCACTCCGCCTGCTCAACCATCCTTCTGACCCCACAAACTCCTGCCTGTACTTCCCCGTCCTCTGCGTGCACTCTGGTGACTGTCCACGCAGATGTGGAAGAACGCAGTGCTATGGGTCATCTTACCAGAGTGGGGTCGATGTCTTCAATAGCCAGCAGTCGGTTATATATGCTGTGCACTTTCTCATACTTCATTCGACTCTAAGTCAATGAAAAGGACATACAGACTGGTTGAGAATACTATTACAGGTCACCTGTGAGAATGCAAAAATCACTCTAAAGAATAAACTGATTCTTTTCTGTTGCCATTTTCCCCAGCTGAACACTACGTATCTCAAGGCTCTTCACTCAGATGCATTTTGTGTCTTGTGGAGTCATTTCTGTACGTTCCACATTGATCTCACTAGTGCTTATGTACCTGCTCTTCCAGAGTCTCTGAAATCTTTCTCTAATTTAGTAATTCTGCAGCAGAACCACCACTGCAGGTGTTTGGGCTAAAAGATCATTTGGGAAGATCATTTCCTTTACCTCTGTCTAAAAGTAATGTGCAGACAGCAGGGAAAAGCACCTTCTTCACATTTTAAATAATAATCCATTCTGCTCCCTGCCAGCTGCAGCCCTCCGAGTTGCACTGTGCAACCTGGTAGAAGCTAAGCAGCCCGTACGGATACGGGAGGCTGCGCTGGAAACCACGGGAGGCTTTTTCTTTTCAGGACAAAGGGGTTTTTTTGCTGCTGTCCGCAGGATCTTTCTACAAACACCATGTTGTGGTAAGTGGAGAATATATATCCTGCAGAGGACTTCACAGGTCTCATCTGAGTGGCCTTTATTCCCTATAGTTCATGTGCAAAACCAACCACCGTCTTTACGGGTCTTTACTCATTCCGGAG
>NW_010405789.1:0-9788 GCF_000710305.1 Buceros rhinoceros silvestris | reverse complement strand
GCCGTGCAGTTGGAAAGAGACGTCTCAGGAGAGCTGCACTCCAGGCTGCCTCCCACCTTCCCTCAGCCACGCAAACGCAAGCATTAGACCCCCAAGAATTAGACAGGAAGGAGCTCTCTGAGCCCACTTTAGAAGCTGATGCTCTGATACATGTAAATCTGTCAGCCTTTCACCATCACAGGCATTGGGAAAAATACAGTCAATATTGAAGTGGAGAGTAGATTTTAAAAACACCTGTAATTCATGCCATGGGCTTTTCCTCTCCGTTTTGTCAGCTCAAACACTGAGCGAGGTTAATGCTAGAAGAACCAGTAAGTTGATTCTATAGAATTTTTTGTATTCAGTACATTTCAAATAAATTACATTATCGGTGGGAGATGTCTTTGGGTTTTAACGTCAGTACATCGCTATTTTTGCTCACCTCTTCATAATCTGCATATGCAAAATAAAGCAGCATATTCTTCTTTAATAAAGTGCTGATCGCTCTTTCATAAATATTAGCAGCCTCATCACTGAAAAGTTTAGCATTGTTCATGTCCTGTTATGAAATAAGCATGGTAATGTAATTGTTCAGTATCTGTGACAATGAAGGCCAAGCTATGGAGTATCTTCTGTGTGTGCAAGTACCAGAGAACTTCCATGCAGTGCTCCAGCACGGAGAGGATCGTCTCCTCAGAACCCACCGAATCACCAAATCAGGCCAGACCCGCCCCCCTGCCCAGACCCAAAACTGGCCAGCACTGAAAGAGTTTTTCATAACTCTCATCTCAAATGCAAGTTTTTTTTTCTTAAAATAGCCCAATTTTAAAATTCTGAGCATTACACAACTTACGGTGCTAAATATTTTTCACATACTCCTCCCTAGTTCTTCAGCATTTGAGGACAAATTAACAGTACAGCACATCAGAGGAATGAAATAAGAAAGAAAACTGATGGTAATCTGCTTACCCCCTTTTCAGCCAGCAGCTTACTGGATTGCTCGAGGTACTGTGCAGCTTCATACCAGATATCTGGGTGATGTCCCAGCACCAAAAGGCATTGCTCATAGGCAAACATAACTGCGGGGAGAGAAGGCAAGGAATACCCCTCGGGTATTACCGCAGAAACGGTGCCATCTCGCACAGTGCAAGTATGAAACACAAAACCCGGCAAAGCCCTCAGACAGTACTAACACCAACTGGCTTTGAACACCAGGATCCCAACTGCAGCTTTTTCCTACAGCCGGGAGCCTGCTGAATCACAGCCAGCAGCTAAAACCTGCCTCCTCCACAGAGGAAGAAGCAGAACTCATTCAAGAACACCAGCCATAAATCCGGGCTGTGCTCCACCGCTTCCTGACCTCCCATGAGCGTGGCACAGCACCGTCCCCCAAAATCCACGGATTACTTTCAGCTTGGCTTGAGCAAAAACTAAAAAGGAGTTTAAAAAAAACCACCCATACAATTCAAGAAACTTGATCAGCTTCTGCTCCAGCGTGACTCCTGAACACTAAATCACATCATTACTTCTGCTGGGGGTCATTAATCGAGCTGAGAAATACAACTCTTCGGGTCCCGGTGCGATACCGAATTACCTCTTTTTGTTATGAGAGTTTGATCTTCTGTGCGCAGAGGATTGCTCTTTTCCCACTGGATGTATTTCTTCCACATGTCTACCTGCTGAGCCTCTTGCGGGGTATTCTGAGGGGGGACGGAGGGAGCATTGCGGTCCAGACCTTTCATCACTGTCTCATATTCCTAAAACAGAAGCGATGTTTTAAACAGCAGATTTTAGGTTATGCTTTATAAACCCAATACAGGTATTTTAGCATACCAACCCACCTTTTATTTGAAAAGAACCACCAATTTTAATACTAGCTTGTAGAATTAAAAAGAACAAAAAGAGTCAACAGAAGGTTGTACCTTTGCTACACGTCGTGCATTCATATAATCTCTACTCCTGTCTTCAATCATCTTCTTGGCCAAGTGAATATTGATGCCCTGCCGAAGGGTGAAAAAAGGAATTTGGAATGTGCAATTTCACTTTGAAAATACCGAATCTCATGTCATACAGAAGAGTTTGAAAGGGGATGCAAAGGTGACCAAGAACGACAAAGTGATTTTAAAAGTACGGCAGCTCCTACAGTTCTTCTAATAAACCTATGGGCAAGAACTTACTTAGCAGAGAATAAACTCGCCACTAAAAATTGACTGACCTCAAACATCTCAGTATATTTTTAATCACAGCTTTCAAAATACAATGAACTTTACACGAACTTGCTGGGAAAGAAAGTGGAAAGGTTGCATTTGCGATTTTCATTTCTCCTTTTAAACCACGGTGGGTGCCTGGTCAGTCACAGCTCCCTGCCTGCCTGTCCTCCACCAGGTGAGGCCTGAGAAAGTCTACGAGCAATTCAGTTTCCTTGGACAAGCGGTAACAGAGACAGACCTTCAAGCTCAAAGCTCTGCCTTCTCCTCTGTTCCTGGCGCAGCTGACGGCTTTAACAAGAGGTTATATTCAGCACACTCCCTGACACGTCCTACCGTTGTCAGCTGAGACTCGAGACCTGTCGCTGCAGAGTGACACCCCTCCAGGACCGCACATGCGCAGCGGGTGCTGCCGCACTGCTGAGGGGAGCTGGGCAGCCGGGCCCCCGGGCACCCTCAGCCCAGCATCAGCAACGCAGGCCTGGTCCCAGGGACGCAGGCACAAAGAAAATCTCCAAGTGCTGCTCTTATGGCAGGGTAAGGAAGCACCCGTTTCTGTTCATGCCTGTGTCCAGGTGGATTTTGCTGGCGTGGCTTGCCAGGACGTTGAGGAAGGTGAGCACAGCTTTTCAGTCCTGTCCTAAACAGGCACCTGAGCTGGGCACCACCTCTCTACAGAAGCAAAGGCACTGTCTGGACTCGCACAGAGTGCTGCCTGGGACATCCACCTGGGCCAGTTAGCGTTCCAAACCAGCAGCGCCCCAGGTAACCCAGGGCAGGGCTGAGGACACAGCAGTGTTCTCCCTGGATGCACTCCCAGCCTCCTGAGGCACAGCCATGCGGCTCCGTGAGCCACAGGTTGTCACTTCTATGTCCCACTAGGGGTGCTACCACTTCTGACCATTTGTTCAGTTAAAGATCCTGGTGACTGACAGGCTGATATTGCTACCTGGTGGCTCCTGACTGAACTGAAGGGAAACTCGAGAGTATTTTAATTGCAGCAAATGGCCAGTAACCTTTTGTACTGAGACCTGCACGCGATCTCTGTATTGCTGGGCTACTAGTCTGGGGAACTACCTCTCCCTCAAAGAGCCCTTCTGAGGAGGAGTACGTCCTTCCCTGTGCCTGTGAGGATGCCTGTGAGCAGCAGCCCTCTCCCTCGGGGCCAGCCTAGCCAGAACAGGACATACAGACACCCGTGTCCGAGCAGAGCACTGGCCCTCAGCTCCCAGCAGCTCTGCACAGCCCGAGGAACTGGATTGCGTTACAGCTGTCAGACGGAGCTGCCTCAGCGAGATGAAGGTACAGAAGGAACGTAGGACAGGTTTCAGCTATCGTTTTGACAGTCTCCCTATGTGTTAATGAAAGTAGCAGGAACCAGCAGTGACAGCCTTCATTTGCTGTGTGGGAGGGGAAGAGGAGGTTTACAGGGAGGTTGTACTGGGGATTTTCTTATGCAGGAGGAGGCATGAGGCTGGGTGTCTTCCCTGATGGCCAGCAGGCTATCTGTGGTATCCCAGAGCACCCGGGGTGATGAGCTGCTAGACTACACGGTCGTGGCTGCGGATCCCTGGAGGTACTCCCAGGGCTATGCACAGTGGCCCTATCAACATCAGAGGTCACCAAGCCTACAACTTGCAGAATGAGCCACAAAGAAAGAAACTGTCCCTTCCTTCCAGCTCAGGGAACAGCTGACCCACAGCATGGCAGCACCTGTAACCCAGTGTGATGGGCAGAACAAGGGAGAGTGTGGTATGAGCATCCCTGTTCGAAGGTGCTGAGCCCAAGGGCATCCACCCTTGACATCCATCCTCACCTCTGCTGACGGGGGTGGGTAAGTTAACAAGCTGCTACCAAATGTGCTGACAAATCCACTGCAAGGTGCGGCTACAAATCAGCCTGCAAGGCCAGCGAGCTGAGGTTACGCCCACTGAAGACAGTGTGGTAGCAGCCTCACCCGAATTGATGCTGTAACAGCTTCAGGTGAAGGATGGCGAGGAGCATTTTATATGTGCCTGAGACCATAAAACTTAATGCTGTGAAGGACATCCAAACTACCACCGCTGAATGCCATTCTGCCCCACTCAACTCCGCCTGGAAGGCGGGGAGTGCCTCCTCGGGGAAGCACGCCCTCCTTGCCAGCCGACCTGCTCTAGCCTCCATTAAGTAGACGTTCCAGCACTGATGGCAGGGATTTCCCATTCCCTAGCAACTCCACTGGGCCAGCTGGGAAACGGATCAGGTAAAGGTATCCTACAGAAAATCTTTCAAATCAGTTAAAAAACTGACTGAGGTACCTGTAAGCGTTTTGCCACAGGTCTTGGTACACGGGTCTTTGCACATGCCATACGTGTTTATGGTGTATTATTTATACATAATTATTTAGTGGATACAGTCTGGGCATCATACTTGATTATACGGTTATTATTGCTTTCTTATGCCATAAACAAACTTCATGTTCTCGATTACCTCTTCGTATTTGTTATAATCTCTCCAGAGCTGTTCTATGTTTATCATTGGATTCACACAACCACGCTGGTAAACCCTACGGACAGCTGTTATCCTCTGGTTTTCTGCATAAGATCCTACCGCTTCTCTAAAGAGTGGGGAGAGAGAGTAGCGTCAGCTGTTACAGATCATAACTGGTATGAACATCAACATTACATTAAGTGAGCTTAAAAAAATGCTTTTAAGGTACTTACACGCCTTTCAAAAAATTGATGTAATCCACCCAGATCTACGTGAGAAAAAAATATGACATATAATGAAACCAATGTTTAGCTGCACTTGTTATAAAGTTAGAAATAAAACGTGTTTTGATAAAAAAACATACCTGGTATGACATGATTTCCATGCCAATCTTATCCAGAGCAAAATCATATGCCTGAGCCATTTTTTCTCTGAGGAAAAAAACAAACCACAAAGACCATAGAGCAAGTGTTGAATATTTTAAAAATTCTTTATTTAAGAGTATTGTTTTGGGCAGCAAATTCTAACCAAACATTGAGGTATGAAAGTATCATTCAACAGCTGAGAGTAAACGCTGGCATTAAATTCTTTAAATTTAATTCTTTAAATCCTGCATTTAATTTTTTGTTTTATTTAAGAAGAAATTTATGTAAATCTATTGGTGCAATCCAGCACGCTAACAGTTCCTGAGCCTGCCCCCCACCCTCGCCCGGAAGTGGACATCCAAGTACACCAGATCAAGGTGGGAAGGCAGAAAACAACTGCTCTCTACACCTTCTCAGATGACAAAGGTACCTGCGGTTCCTTTTTGTCCCCTCAGAAGTCCCCAAACCTCCCTGTAATTCCCCAGGAACAAAACGCTGGGGCAATCAGGAGCACCTCCCCGTGCGGAAATTGCCCACCATCTTTCACATGATTTCTTGTCCCCTCAAATGCAAACTATCTTTGTCCAAATTTAAAATGTTCACTGATTATTCCCTTGGTCAAGTTTCAGTGAAAACGGGTACTTCTCCCTCCCACTCTTCTCCCAGTTTCCTTTAGTCAAACATCTTTCAGTGCCTCACTACCTCTCCTTGACCATATTAACGGGAAAACTAAAGGAAAGTTAAGCTGGGGGGTGTGTGATACTTTTTCAATTGTTTCAAAACAGTCTTGTAGTAACTAAAAAGGGATGAAGACTAATACACTCCAAAATGGATGGGGGGGTTTTGTCCCTTTTTATGCATTCCGAAACTTCCTCTAATTACTGAACTATTTCTACTGCTAGTCAAACCCAGCACGTCAGCTGGAATCCGTGCTGAGTTTTGTGGAGACTCTAACCAGGGCATAAGGGGGAGGACAGCCAAAGGTCCCAGCTGAGGAAGAAGAGTGTTTCAGATTGGCTCAAGCACCAATCTCAGCTGCAGCAACCTGGCACGGACACGCCAGCCACTCCCCTGCTCTCGTCCCAGCCTGTCATACGGCTCTGGACTACGGAAGCAATCTCCCCAGCAAGCTCAATTAGAGAAACTTTAAAGAAAATGTTTTCTAAATGCAGATTATATATTATCCCCCCCCACACTGCCAGAAGATCCCCAGGCAGGTGTGCCACCCAGGCTCCCCCCACCCCCTAGTCAAAAATCAAGAGATTCACCATAAACTGGAGTAATTCAGAGCAGCTCTGTGAACTTACTTGTAACTAGGTAGCTTCCCCTTGGTTTCTCGTACATAGGAAAGGTAACATTTCCACAAATCAATGTGTAAAACCTTCATAAGGCATCGCTGAAATAACTGTTTAACACATCAAGAAGACGTGATCAGGATTCCAGATACAGAAATCAGGAATTTAAAGCTACACAGTATGAATTAAAACCACCTTTGTAATTATGACTGAGATTTGTGAGGAAGGATCAGTTCAACGACTCATCCTTTTGACTAAAGCATCTCCGTGCTACGCAAGGGAACTGGAGAGAAACAAGCAGCGAAATTCCTCTGCACGCTTCACAGCTCAGCAGCGACAGCAAATCGAGTTTAGTGATATTCCTGATCTGTGTTTTGGAACAGCACGTTCGATGGCAGCTTTTCGATCTGCTGTTCAATCTGGTACTTACTCTTACTACAGAGATACATTACGTGTAGTGATAGGACTCACCTTTTCCACTTTGTCATAATTTTTTGCTTTAATCTATAGGGAAGCAGAAAAAAACAAATCACTTCAGAAACGATTTTAGAATAGCAGGAATATATTCTTCACACAGTACTATAGCATTCCAGTTTGTACTTTGTTGCCTAAACTAATTACGTTATAATACCACGTAATGTTGCAAAAATAACATTAATCATAGAAAAATCATGTACTTGGCTTAGCTTTTCAAGAATTAGTGGGTTTTAAATTTTATTTATTTTATTTTTCACTTCCACTAGGGCCAAAACCTAGGTATCAGTAGGCAAAGTTGCTTTCCTGCTTTCTGTTGTGACCCCCCAGGCTCCCCCTCCCATTTCAAGGTCCTCTGCTGCCATAAGTGCTTATACTGACTTGGGAACCACAGCTGCTGCATCAGGATTGAGTAATTACGGGTAAAAACTAATAGGCTAATAAACGTATCATATTTGAGTATTTACTTCTCCGGGTACGCTTTGCTATGATATGCTGACGGAGAACCTGGTTTTCTACAGATGCCCCCAGCCCTGGTGCTCCCTTCCAGGAGGGACCAAACCACACGCACCTCTCAGCACTGGGTCCACTCAGACAGCACACACACCGCGGGGGCGGGAGGGAAGCCAAGTCCCCAGGTAACAGGTTGCTTTTCAGGCAGGACAAAGAAAAGCAGGGGACGGATGCAGAGGGCAGGCTGGGGCGCCTCGTGTATTTATTACCTCCAGTGACGTTAACACACTGGGCAATCTGGGGAGACGCCCTGACGAAGACGGGAAAAAAACCAACGCTTTTGGAAGATGCTTATCTCACTGAAATAAAGAGCCTTTAATGAAATAAGGATTGGTTACACTTTTAAAAGCATCAAATCTCCCTTTTAAACCTCACTGTTTAGCCAGGGGGTTCACAGCTTTTCCTCTGGTGTGAAACAGGAGAGCAGCTCTGAACGCCTTTCCCCCCTCCCAGGGAGCACAGTGGCAGGCAGCAAACAGCACCCTTTTGCACTGCGTATTAATGATGTGATTTTTATACCATTCCCATTCTAAAGCACAGGAGAATTTTTCATGGAAGAGTTAGGAAACACCAACTCATCTGCAGGAGGCCCAAAGCAACCCTTGTGTCTGTACCACTTCCGAACCAGAGCAGTGCTGCACACGCTGAAAGGATTTCACAGAACACGGGTGTGCAAAAGTCAAGCCTAATTACATCTCGCACAGACCATTTTTACAGATTCTGCAAACTATTTGAAGACAGCTGACCAGAGGAATGGCTGACCAGAGGAATGACTGTTACAGAAGTAACAGTGCTCTGGAAGAACACTGAGATCAGGAGGCGGCGTGTCCACGTTCCAGAGAACACCCCCAAGCCCCACGCTGACCCAGCACCCCCAGTACAGGCACCTGTCCTACCGCCACCTTCTCACACGCCGCATGAACAGCCAGTCACATGCAGGGTTGCTCCTCACTCTCCAACTTCTAGAAAATTGTCATTACAGCCTCATGACCCCAAGCCTTTGATAAGCCTTCCAGAAAAATTAACTAAAGCACGCCAGGTCAACACACTCTACCAACCCTCCTCCTCTCAGAGGCGGCATCCCGGAGAGATCTATACATGAACATCTCCATCATCTGACTAATTGTAAAATAAAAGTAAACAACCAAACAGGTATGACTGCAGACTTGAAAAGACTGTTTCCAAAACTGTGAGCCTAAAACTCGATTTAGCTGGAAAAACCCCCTAGATTTAGCAGGAAAAGAAGGAAGCCAGCTGCAGCTGCCTGAGGGCAGCCAAGGAGCAAGTCTTCAGAGAAGAGAGCTCCTCTGAGGGCAGAGTCACGTATGCCCCAGCTGAAACAGAGCTGAAGCACTCTTAAAGAAACTACAGAAACACGTGACTACCAACTAAAAACCAAAAAGAGCTGCAAGTGGCAATGTATTTTTGTTTACTCTATTAAACTAAAAGTGCCAATACCTTGAATTTTCAGATGCATCAAGACAGAAATCAATCCATTAATATAATATAATATCCTTTGCTATCAGCAAACCGTCTGCATTCTAGACGTGCAGCAATACAAGGACTGAGACTCTGGACGACCTCGCTGAACAACCTGACAGTAAATAGACTGCTCTACAAGTGAGGAAAGAGTAATGCGTTGCAGTGGAGAAGCCTAACTTTGCTACTAATAATAAAGCTTGGAATATTGAAGCTGCCCCTCTAATTCCTAAGTGTCTACTCCAGCAGAAGTTCTTCTAGGAGAACAAGGACGACTTGAGGAAATGAGAGCTGCAGTGCTACTGAAGAACAGCTACTGTGCTTTAGTTGAGACCTTAGTCAATTTGATTTAATTTCCACATACAGACAAATCTTTCAGACTAGCCTCTGCCTCTACTCCCTTACAAAAAAAGCTGGTCTCTTGATCCTGCAGCGAGGCACTTTATTCGTGTTAACACTATGAAAAGGAAACCTAACTTCAGGCACCACTACCAAGAGACCAGCTGGAAGCTGTACAGAGAAATATTTCTCTATAGGCAGCCTTAAAAAAAAGTGTCAAAAACTGTAAAAATGATTGTTCTAGCTGGAGAATGGTACTGAACTGCAGTCACTGACTCACTCACCATCTGTTTGTGATGTCACATATACTTCTCTTTTTTCTCCCCTTTGTTTTCAGTCTATATTATAAAAATAGGAAGCCATCTCCCCAGTGTATTTCCTCCTCCTTCCAGTCTATTGGGCTCTACTGCTATCTCTTCACATTTTGTTTGTGCATTTTACTTCCTTGCCAGAACACACTTGCAGAACTAAACATTTCAGATGTGCACCAAACCTGACTCACATTATTACTTGCACTGCAATTTTCCTTCCTGGCAAACTGAGGCCCATTGTTGCAAATAGCTGTTGTGGATCAGTATAATTCAAGGAGAGAGGAAGAAACAGCCCTTTTCAAGTCACGATGAGAAACATACTTCACGCTCTTCAAAACAAAAAGACAACTTGAGTTA
>NW_010405788.1:467-1014 GCF_000710305.1 Buceros rhinoceros silvestris | reverse complement strand
CTGAAATGCTTCCAGACCCCCTGAGACCCTCTGAGACTCTCCAAGACCTTCCTGAGATTCCTCGAGACTCCTCAAGACACTCCCCCACCAGACCCTGAGCCCCCCCTGACCTGGACACACGGCTCCGGTCCTGTGGAAGAAATGGCCCCTTTGAGGAAAATATTGGAGCATTTTTTTGAAAGAAATGTCAAGGAAAAAAAAAGAAAGAAGTCAATATTTTAAAAACCAATATTTTATTTATTTGGGCGTTTTTCATTAGTATTGGGCAACAGTCAGGGAGTTTTCATCCCAGGAAACCCAGGGCGTTGGGGAAAGAACAGCCAAATTGTGGCAAACCTCGTTTCGGCTTCAGTGGCATCACCAGCAGTGCCAACTCATCACCAGCCTCTCCAAAAAATGGGTGGGAAAAGAGGCAATTTTGGTTCAAAGTGCTGGGAAGGGACCCCTGGGGGGAATCACGTTTCTCCCGACAGCTCTGGGCTCAGGGTGTTCGGCCCCCCGACACGGCAGGCTGCTCGCGGGGGTGGGTAACGCCCTGGGCGCCGGC
>NW_010405788.1:0-250 GCF_000710305.1 Buceros rhinoceros silvestris | reverse complement strand
GCGTGCGGTGGGGCGGGAGGAGGTGGGAGCTTTGGCTGCAGCTCCGGCCTCATTCGGTACACGTGAACGGCTTCTCCCCGGTGTGCGTGCGGTGATGCCGGGTGAGACTGAAGCTGCGGTTGAAGCGCCGGGGCGGTCGCCACACGTGAACGGCTGCTCCCCGGTGTGGATGAGGGTGCCAGAGGAGATCTGTGCTCCTCCCAAACCTCTTGCTGCAGTCGCTGCAGTCGCTGCAGATGAAGGCTCGGGT
>NW_010405787.1:31704-32478 GCF_000710305.1 Buceros rhinoceros silvestris | reverse complement strand
CAGCCCCGTGTCCCTGTAGCCCTGCGGAGCCGGGCACTGGCAGGTCCCTGTTCCTCCAGCCTAGCCAGAGCCCTGGATGAGGTGGCCTGTCCCAAAGCCCCTGTGGCCGGAGGTCACCAGGCTCCTGCATCCAGGCACTGCTCTGCCCATGTGGGCTGCTCAGGATGCTCTGGGACCACTGTGGTGAAGACCAAGCTCCTCTCCCCGTGTGCCAGCAGCCTAGCTGGGCTGAAGGGCTGTTGGAGGGCTGTGAGCTTCTCTGCCAGCGTGCCCTTTCCCCTGGATGGCCATTGCAAGCCAGAGCCTGGATGCTGTTGGGAGGGCTTGCAAGTGTCACTTGTCCGTAGTCACATGCTGAAGCTGAGCTTGCAGCCCTGCACACTTGCCCTCCGGCTGTCGGAGCCACGGGCTGTGTGGTAGCACCGCTGCTAGTGTGGCACCTCTCTCTCACACCCCTCAAGCAGGCTATGGCGTGGTGGGTCGCCAGCTGCCCTCCATCTTGGAGAGGGCTCTGGAAAATGCCTGGCCTCGGTAGCATTTTGCTGCAGTCTTCTGCGCCTGGCCCTCGGGACCGGGGAGGTGCTCTGCCCCCTCCCCTCGCTCTCCTCCAGCACCGTGCGCTCGCGCTGCTGCAACATGGCGCCTGGCTTGTTCCACCACCCACTGGGGCCGCGCGGTCCCCGTGCCCCAGCTGTCTTGGGGCTGTCGCACCCGCTGGTCTGCAACCCCAGTGTGGAGGGACACGGGGAATGGGCTGGAATGGATTGGGCGGCA
>NW_010405787.1:30300-31573 GCF_000710305.1 Buceros rhinoceros silvestris | reverse complement strand
AATGGGCTGGAATGGATTGGCAGGCAGTGGCCATAACGTTTCTCTCCCCTGTGTGGAGCGGAGTTAGGCGATGCGATGTGGATGTGATGCTGCTGGTGACATGCCCCAGTCTCACTGGGTGACACTGGTGTGGGTTGGTAAAGAGAGAGAGTGTACCTGGGGTCCTGTGCCGCTTCCCTGGTGCGGGGAGACTCAGTTCCAGGGGGTGTCGCGGGCTGTGCACGCCTGCGCGGAAGACTCAATGCGGCTCCTTGATCCAATTGTTCACTGGCCTGCAAAACTCCGTGAGGTCGATGCCGCTTGGCACATCGCTCTGGCTGGGCTGGTGCCTCATGGGTGGTGGCTAGGTGAGCTCTTGAGGCCGGAGCAGAGCTGGCCTGTTCCCCGCTGCTGGGTGCTGGTTTGGTGAAGTGGGTGCTGGAAACTACTACGTTTCAGGAGCCTGGAAATCGTAGCCCTTTGGGGAGGCTGGTCCTCCTCGGAGTGATGCTTGATGGCAAGAAAACAGAGTTAACGACCCTCTCCCCAGGGATGTAGCTCCTGCTCCATATGTGTGGGGAGGGGGATGGTCCAGTCCACCCTGCTAGATGGTCTCCAGCCTCACTGGGTGCGTTTTTCAGCCTGCATCCAGGGGTGCAGTGAAGGACTGGCTGTGCTGGAGGTGGCCGAGGATGCTTGGGAGGTGGTGGGCTGGGACTGCTGGGGATGTCCCCATCCCTCGTGGGGTTGCTGTTGGACAGCCCTCTCACTCTGCCAGGATCCATCACAAGTAATGCTGGAGGTGATGAGCTGCTGGCTGGGTTCTGTGGTGGCTGCTCTGCCTGTGGGAGCCTCTGAATGCTTGTTTTTCCTGTGCATCCACCTGGGTGACCAAGAGCTGTTCCTCGCCACAGAAGCAGCTAATGGTGGCACAAGGAGTGACCAGGTGTCCATGTTCCCAGCATGGTCTGGAGGCTTAATCCCACATCCCACCCAAATTCTTGCTCGGAGCTCCCCTGGATATGGAGCGATGAATGCGCTTAGTGCAAAGCGGAGCCCTCCAGTCCCAGCTCGCGCAGGAGGGTGTGCTGGAATATCTTCCCACACTGCGTGGATAACACCGCCAGACCCTGGTGCGGCGGATACTCCTCCATCCCCCCACCCTCCGGGAGCCTACTTCGCCGCCTCCCCGAGCATTTGCAGCAGGGCGCCATGCACCCCAGATACAGTGGGGTGACACTCCCAAATTCAGCCTTTTCCCTTTATCTTATCTGCAAGCCCCTGGATCTCCAGC
>NW_010405787.1:27291-30122 GCF_000710305.1 Buceros rhinoceros silvestris | reverse complement strand
CGTTAAGGGGAATGTTAAACAAACAGGGCCTAATGTCAGTCCCTGCTGTTCCTCACCAGACACCTCCCCAAACGCGATCTCTCCCCACTTGCTGCTATCTGCTGTTTAGTTTTCCAGACAGCCGCCAATCTGTGTGACGGCGTATGGCCCGGTGCTCCCAAGAGGTGGTATGAGACGGGCAGCTGCCGAGGTGCTGCATGCCCCAGTTGCAGGCAGAGCTTTATTCCGGCAGCGGGAGGAGGTCCTTGCTTTCCATGGACACCGCGTGTTATGATCGTGGCCATAGTGCAATAAAGACGCTGTGTGTTCACCCTGCTCTGATGCAGAAGTGATGCTTCTACTCTGGAAGTTCATCCTTGCTCTCACAGGAGGTCACTGGAAAGTTGTAGGACCGCAGGGAGTGGGGGAAACTTGGAGCTGCTGGCTGTGGCTGTTCGGATGCCCAAAGCAGGCGGCTGTGGTCATCCTGTGTGTCCTCTTGGCCCCTTCCCTTGGCCGGCTTCAGGGGCTTGCTTGCAGCTGTACGGGTGGTGGCTGCTGCTGTTGAGGTAGAGCCTGGATACTGTGGAGTGCTGAAGGTGGAAAGCATCGAACTGCCAGGTGGGCAGAGCCCAGGCGAGGACCAGGAGAAGCTACCTGGCTAAGCTCTGCTAGGAGAGGATCATCTTCCCTGCTGGTCCACGGCAAGGCTGTGGTGTTGCCCATTAGAGCTGGAAGACGCCTTGTTAGAGGAGACGGAAGGCTCTTGGCTCCCAGCCGCCCTCCTCAGCAGCGAGCACTTCATCCCTGGCTTTTCTTAGCTGTTGCCTGCTGGGGCTGCCAGAACCACCCGGGAATGCCGCTGGTGAGCAGCCCGCGTTACGTGCTGGATGTCTGTAGCACTTCATGGACTGGTGCCAGGCATCTCTTGATTTCTGTAATCCCTGCTCGAGTGGACCTCGATACTCCTGCCTGTGTGGATTCTAGCTCTCTGACTTGAAACAAATAAGGTTAATATAATTTCTGAAGTCAAATGACTCTGTGATGCTGCTCTTTGCTACGAAGAGCTTGAGGGTGTAGTAGTTATGGTCACCACTTGCTAATCTTCTTGTACCTGGTCTGCCTGACCAAGGATGGTGCTTTCACACATCGTGGAAGTCCCCTCAGTGTTAGATGCAGCTTTCCATTAGCGACAGGTTGTTGGCTGAGTAAGTACCCTGAAGTCACCATGCACACAGTGGTTCTGGGAATGGCTGCATTCCCAGACCTCCTCTTGGTCTATCAATGAGTTGCTCTTTCTGTGGGAGGGATGTGGGAATCTCCTGGTTATCTCCTCATGTGGATGCCTTGTAAAGGAGCTTCCTCCTCCTGTTGTGCTCTTCCAAATCAAGGTTTTGTGGACATGAGTCTAAGTTGCTTTCAGCATCAATATCCCAGCTAGGCCCCATGATGGGGTACCTGTTCTTCCTCCTCTACCTGGATGTGTAGCTGGTCTAGTAAATGAGACCCAGCTTCAGAAATGAACTTTCTTCCTTTGCTCATGCGAGGAGTTGCTGAGCAGAGCTTTCCATGCTTGGCCTCAAAATGAAGGGGTTTCTGGTGGTGCAGAAGTTATGAAGGGCCAAACCCAAAGGGTTCTAGCAAGGGACTCTGCTTTCCCCTCACCGGAGTAGGAAGGATGCCCTGGGAGATGTCTGGAAGGTAGCGAAGAGTGGTTCAGGCTTTGCTGAATTTCCTTATGCCTCTCTAGAGGAACTGGCCCTGTGGGAACTCGTGTATGACTCTTGCTGGAACTGGTACTAAAGGGTTTTGGAGACAAAAGACCCTTTGGGCCTGCTGGTCTTGTCTATGCCAGGTCACAAAGACTTTGCTACTCGGATCACAGAGCGATGCTTTTGCCTGTCCCGGACCTCCCAGTGCCCGAAGTAAAGGCTTCAGCTTGAAGCCCTACCAGAGCGTGAGTGTGAAATCAAGGTGGCCAGCAACTCATCTATGCTGCTCAGCACCTTCTCTCCAGGAGTACCAGGCACTAGCTGGGACTAGTGGCCTTCTCAGGTCTGGAGGTGAGTAGTCTCAATAGCATGTTCCCAGGGATGCCTGTACACCACAGGCCACCCCTGGAGCAACAGCCACCGTGACATGAGGACGGCTCACGTGGCAGAGGCTGTAAGTGGAAAGAATTCATTCGTACCTTGAAGAACCTGTGTGCCACATGGGATGGCTGAGAGGGAGACAGTGTTGTCCCCTGCTGTGTGCCCTACGGGGAGGAACTGTCTCAAGCCCAACTGGGCACTTGTTGTCCCGTGGCAGAGCATAGCTGTGTGCCTCCAGCCAGCGCGGTGGCTGCTGGGGTGGGTTTCTCTAGAAGACAGCTGCATGGCACCATGTGTGCTGGCCTTGCACGTTGCTGCTCTTGGCCGCGGAGCCTGCGCTTACCTAACCACAGGCTCTGGGTGCTGGAAACCGAGGACCCAGCAGGGCCATCTTACCCGTGCAGAGGATCTCCAGCCCTGCCGCATAGCCCAGAAGAGGCTGTGGGAATGTTCCACCTCCTCATTTGGGACAGTACGCACCCTCCTGTGCCGCACAGGACGCGGTGGTGGGTTCTTGCTTTCGTGCAGGATCTTGGTGCGCGGTGCTGAGTCAGAAGCTGTTGGCCTGGGGATGTGTGTCCTTCCCATCTGTTTTCGAGGGCAGGAGGCCAGCGACTGCCTGAAAGTGTCACTTATAGCAGTGTCCTGACACGTGGCGCACATGATGGAGAAAGCACCCAAGCTCCTCTGTGAGGTTCTGGAGGAGGGAAGGGAACTTTGTCTCCCAGGGGTTCTCTGCCTGCGGCAGGGTGGCAGTGG
>NW_010405787.1:25595-27203 GCF_000710305.1 Buceros rhinoceros silvestris | reverse complement strand
GTGGCAGTGGGGAGCTGGCTGGGATATGGCCTCTTTCTAGCAGTGGCCTGAAATCTTGGGCTCTGCGTGTATCTGCTGGCTACGCGCTCTGCCCTGCTCCCCGAGCTCTCCTTCGGGGCTGGTGGGTCTTAGCCCTGCCTTGCCCTCAACATCGTACGGGCTGGGTGTCTGCCTGGGGTGTTGCGGAGAGAGCTCCTAGTGGTGCAGAGGGAGGTTGGGGCATTTCTGGCCCATTTTTGGGTAGCACAGCCAATCCCCACTGGCCCTATCTTGCTGAGAGCTGGACTGATACAACAGTGGCTTAGTCCTGGGGGTGTTTGTCATCCTGCTGGTGTGCACTGTCCTGAACTGGTTTGGTTGGAGGAGAGATTCGTGTGCCTCTCCAGATATGTCCTGGCTCTGTGGGCAGAGGAGGCGCGGGACTGAAGAGTGCCTTGTGGCAGGACAAAGCCAAGGCAGATGTACTTGCTTAAGGACCTCAGGTGGGAATGTACCTTGTGAGGGTCCTGCATCCAGACCAATGTCTGCTGCCCAGGGCAGAGGCTGGCAGAAACTCATCTCACCTCTGTCTCCTGCCAGGAGAACAGATGCCTGAGCATGGGCAGGAGGCGCTGGTCCACCAGCTGGTGGCTAAACCTCCACCAGCGGGTAAACACCAGGTTTACCTGGGGTGAGGGCTGTCCCCGTGGGTAAGGTCCACAGCTCCAGCTGATGGTGAAAGGTGTCTGTAAGTCCCCAAACAGCAGAAAGAGGCGGATGTGCTGCCAGCTCTCTGGAGCCAGAGGCTTAGTGCAGCGGGCTGGGCAGCACAAGGCCAGATGTGAGTGTCCTTTCACACGCTGACTTGTGCATGTCTCCTCTAGCCTAGCAGACCTCCGGGCATGGTGAAAGGCTGTTGTGGCATCCCTAAGGATGCTCAGCCAGCATCTCCCTGAGCAGGGGCGCTGCCCTGCTGGGACAGTCATCTCTTGGGAGTTGTGGGGCTGGCCTCCCCAAGCGTCAGAGCCCCGCCGTGGCCCAAGCCCCCCTGGATGCCGTCCTTTCTGTGCAGAAGACACAGGGGACGGGACTTGACGCCAGCAGCACTTCCTCTGCTGGGACCACGGGCTATTCTTGGGTGCTGCCCCGTTGTGCCTGGACTTATCGCCCCCAAGGTGCTTCCTGCTGGCACAGGCTGGTCCCTCTCCGGCTTCCCCCTCACTCGAACTGCCCTGACCGCAGGGGTGGCCCAGCCCCATTGGCACCCCTGCCTGGCACGGGGACAAGCAGTGCTGGGGAGGGGCCGATCTGGCCACAAGCAGTGTCACACGAGAAATGCCCCAGCCCTGGGGACAAAACGCTGGTGCACTTGGGCTTCTTGTGGTTGGGCTGCCTTCCTCCCCTCGGGGCGAGCAGGATGTGGATTCCTGGTGCCTGTGGTGCAAAAGGCTGATTTCAGAGGGAAATGCCTGAAGCCCTCCTTGCTTCAAGTGCTGGAGGAGGTTCGAGGACCTCTTCCCCTCTGGGGATGGGTGAACATCTTTCCAGTGTGGGGATGGATGCCCTCGGGGCTTCCTTGGCGGAGGCAGCTCCCGGGCTGATCCTGCCCCGGGGCTCAGTGCTCCCCTG
>NW_010405787.1:24787-25380 GCF_000710305.1 Buceros rhinoceros silvestris | reverse complement strand
CAGCCGTCTTTTGCAGCCTCTTTGCTTTTGAGCCTTGCTGATGGCAGGGAAACCGAGGCACGGAGCAGGGAAGGAGCCTTCCCCTTGGGAGGCACCCTCCATGGCATGGAGGCAGCCCTGCTTTCCTGCTCAGCCCAGCACAGTCCCCAGCATCCCCCTCCCCTGTGTCTTGTGGGAGTTTGCTGTGCTGAGGAGCAGCACTGCCAAGGGCTGGGTCCACCCTGCAGCCCGTGTGGGGCGGTGAGATGAGGGTGCTGACCCGTGTGGAAGCCCTGTGGCTGGGCTCTCGAGCTTTTCTCCCCCTGCAGCCCTGCTTTGCCAGCTCGCTTCAGCCGTCTTTTGCAGCCTCTTTGCTTTTGAGCCTTGCTGATGGCAGGGAAACCGAGGCACGGAGCAGGGAAGGAGCCTTCCCCTTGGGAGGCACCCTCCATGGCATGGAGGCAGCCCTGCTTTCCTGCTCAGCCCAGCACAGTCCCCAGCATCCCCCTCCCCTGTGTCTTGTGGGAGTTTGCTGTGCTGAGGAGCAGCACTGCCAAGGGCTGGGTCCACCCTGCAGCCCGTGTGGGGCGGTGAGATGAGGGTGCTGACCAGTG
>NW_010405787.1:24083-24489 GCF_000710305.1 Buceros rhinoceros silvestris | reverse complement strand
ATTCCGGCGGCCTTGCGTCAAGTGGCCCGAGCTGCATCACTGGTGGCCGGAGCTGTCTCTGCCAGTGGCCCCGGGTACTTGAGAGGCACCCCCTGGGATGTTCTCCCATGGGAAAAGCTGTAGCCCATGTGCCTGAGCTGCTGGGACCTCAGGGTGGCTCGCCTGGAGCGGGGGCTACCTTTGGGAAGCTGTGGCAGAGCTTGTCCCCATCCTCAGCAGGATGGTGCAGGGCTTCCTTCTGCTGGTGGCATGAGGAGGTGGCTCAGTGGACATACTGGCGTGGATGAGTGGCTTGTCTCCAGGGAAAAATGGCATGTAGCTGGGGTGGCAGAGAGGGGGGCACGTCCGGTGGCAGGGTGAGGCACGAGAGCCCGCTCCTGCTGTGGCTGGGCTCAGGGGGCTGCTC
>NW_010405787.1:16645-23966 GCF_000710305.1 Buceros rhinoceros silvestris | reverse complement strand
CCTGCTGTGGCTGTGCTCAGAGGTCTGCTAACGGCCTGTGTGCTCTGAGCGTGGTCCCGGCAGCTGGCCAGCTGTGGGCTGCAGTGGCCATCGCTGTGTGTAGTGCCAGTCTGGCAGAAGGGGAGGGTCGGCCTGGCTGGCTGCTGGGAGGGTTCGGAGCAGTTTCTTCACAAAAGCCTGGCGCTGAAGACCTACCAGAGCAGTCTCGCTGGAGAGGGATGGTGTAAGATGGACACTGACCCCTGGCAGTGCCAGAGCTGGGCTAGGAAGAGGTGGTTGTTGCTGCCTGGCTTCTTTAAGGACTCGGGGCTAAGTGCTTGTGCTGGGTGTGCACCTCCTCTGGAACTGCTTTAGAGCCACTGAGAGCTTGAGCACTAAATGGGCTTGTCCTTGTCCGTCCCTCCCTCCTTCTGTGTGGGAAGCTCTGCTGGGATCCTCCCCCTCCAAGAGATGGCCTAGATGGTCTTCGCCCTCCTGGCACGCATCCTGTTTTCCGTGGCTCTCCTCCATATCTGCCGGGTGTTTGGACTGGGGACATCCCCTGAGGGGGCAGGGATGGGGAAGGGAAAGTGCTTTCTGCAGGGCCTCCAGCAGCACGACCCTGCTGGGCTGTCCTTGGCGAGAGCTGCTCCCTGCCCCGCTTCTCACCACGTGTGGATGCCCAGTGAACATCAGTTGTCCGGGGTGAGGTGGGGTTGCTCTCACCTGGTATCTTGTGTCGAGTGGCTGGTAGCAGAGTCTAAAAGTGAGCAGAAGAACAAGGTAATCCTGGAGATCTGCCTGTGCTGTATCTTCTCCGAGCTCTTGCTGAACACGTGGTTTGGTCCCGGCAGTTTATGGATTTCGGGGGTGTTTCTTTTCCAGCTGCTGCATGGGAAGCTGAATATCTACTGGGACCTGGTGTTTGGTGGCAGGGCAAAGACTGCTAAGCAGAAGCCTACCCTGTCTTGGCATATTGGGTGCAAGGGCTGAAGCCTGGCTCCATCAGCCCTGGGTGGTCCTGGTGGCCTCTCAAAGCCTGCAGGACTTGGGCTGCAAAGGGGTGAGTGGAGAGTCCTGGTTCTGTTAATCCACTGGAAGATGCTTATGCAGACCCTGTTGCCATCACCTCCAGTCCCCTCTCTTTGGGAGCAGGGGGAGGAGGCTGGAGCAGGTCTGCCCACGTGGCACAAGATGCTCAGACTGGCAGGTTGCCTCCTGCTTTTCTCCTGTGGGATAACCCAGATCTCCTTTGCTTTGCAATTGCTGTTGGTCTCGTGTTTGCGCCTGGTCTCAGAACTGATCTCCCTCTGGCTTACCTCACTCTGTCCCTCAGTGTATGGCTTGGGCCTCTCGCCAGCCTCACCCTCCCTTCCCAGAATGACTTGGTCTCACATTCCCCTTACACTTTTCTAAATCACTTATGGATGCGCTGAATTGCGGAGATCTCTGAAAACCAACCACTTGGTCCCATTGCTTCTAAGAAGCTCTTCTGATCAGGGACCTTCCTTAGTCTGTCTCGAGACCCTCGAGGAAACCTTGCTTGAAGGTGTGAGCTGGTGGCATTTGGGATTGCTCAGGCTTTCTTTGGGGTGATGCCAGCCCTTGGTGGGTGCGGTGGCTTGGCTGGGATCCCCTTTCCAATGCTGTGTATGGTGACAGACTGAACCGGGAGGCCAAGGGAAGCGTTCAGCCTGTGCGAGAAGGTCTCTTGCTCCTGTCCTTGGCAGCAACTTATGGGGCTGGCATCAGGAGCTTGTTACCTCTGACAAAGAGCTTTGTGAGGCACCCGCATCACTCTGCCCAGGCTGATGTAAGGGCTCTGGTAGCTGACTTCCCCTTCCCTGAGCCGCCGCACATCTTCCATTCTGTCACGCCTGTCGCAAGGACTTACCGAGAGACACGTCATGGGACCATTTAGCGACCCAACAGGCATGCAGATTTCCATCTGCTTGGAAGAAACCTCCATCCTGGGGGCTGAGCACACTTGGATCCTGAAATATTGAAAAGGGGTGGATGGTGCTTTCGCATGGCTGAGGCACATGTGTGCCACCACGCTCCGCATGGTTCTCCCCTGCAAGAGGCAGCCGCGTGTCTCCTGGGAATGCGCCGCCCACGCTTCGTGTGCTTCGCATGAGTGCCGAGGTCTTCCAGGCAGCCACCGCCAAGAGATAGGGCCATTGCCTGTGGTGGGCTCCAGTGGCCCTGGAGTGATGCAGCAAAGCACGGCCTGGGCTGGGCAGGGAGACGGCAGGACTGAGCCTGGGCATGGGAAATGTTCCCGGGGTGCTCCAGGTTGCACCCTGCTTCCCCAGACAGGGCAAAGCAAGAGGTGGGGCGTGCGGTGAGTCCATCCGTACTGAGGGGTCAGGGGAAGGGTTGGGAAGGATGCTCAGGGGTTGTGTTCTGCAGCAGTCTTGAGGTCAGCCAGGCTGGAGGAGGGCTCTGCACACTGATGGGGTGTAGGGGGTAGTTGACAGCCCACTGGGGTGTTCACTGGGTGGTGGCAGCCCTTCATCCAGGCATGCATGGAGAGCAAGGGGGCAGAGGACCCCAGGGTTTTCATGATCGCTGTCCATCCTGGAGGGCTTAAAAACCTGATATTTTGAATTTTTGATTCGCATCAAACCCCAGATTTGATGTGAAGGGTATGTCTTTGCCCTGGCACAGGACCTCAAAGGGGCCCACGTTTCCTCCTGCAGATAGGAGGAACTTCCCTGCCTGGAGGAGTCTGAACCTGGCTACCCTGGGCACCCCTGAAGAGCTGCAGGGTGCAGAGGCTCTGCCGCCTGCTCCTGTGTCTTCAGGTGGCAGCCATCTCCAGTCCAGGAGCAGGGCAAGCCTGTGCTGCTTGCTGGTGGCAGAAGAGGTGTGACAAGGTGTCAGACACAACCCCCTTTCCCTGGGAAAGGGGAAGTGGCTGAGCGAACAGTAAAATGCGGGAGCAGAGTGCTTCTGCCCCCCAGTGTAATAGGGTCACTCCAGCCTGCAACCAGGAGGTGGGCTCTGGCTTAGGGCTCCCAGTCACGCCACACATCTTGCAGCTCAAAAGCGTCTGGCGCTGTTGGTGCCATTCTGAGCGTTTGGTCATCAGTGCTGTCCCCGACCTTCTCATGGCTTGTTTGGAACTGGCTCGGTGGGCAGCATCCCCATGCAAGGAACACAGAGTTCCATCTCGTTCCCATGGTCGTGCGTCTTCCCTCGCCTATCTGTTAGTGCTGGCTGAGATGTGCTTGTGGTCCCCCGGTCCTTCGCAGTGATGACTTGTGTCTTGGTGACCTCCATGCATGACATCCCTTTCCAGCTCTCTGCTGATTTACAAGAAGTCTTGGCAGCTTCATGCTGTTTCCTATGGAAATAGGCTGCTGGCCAACATCTAGTGCAGGGAGAAGGTAGCCGTGATGGTCTGACTGTTGGGCGGAGTTCTCCCAGGCTGTGAGCCTTCAGCGCTGTCTTCTTCCCGGCTATTCACACAAACTGTTATGGATAGTATCACCAGGCTGTCCGTTCAGATCTTCCTCTGGCGCTTTTGAGTGTGTTTGAACTTGGTACATGACTTCTACAGCTTGGAAAGAGCAGCAGCCCTCATGGACCTGGTGCAGCACAGCTGGCTTTTGGCTGGGCACCACAGGACAAACACTGTAAGAGGTGGTTTGGGGGGGGTGTGGGGGAAGGAGCTGGGATGGACCTAAGAATCATCCTCCCAGTGATGTTCCAGGGCTTTTGAAGAAGTCAGAAGATGTGAGTGTAGCAGTGAGGTATTTTTCAGGAGAGGCTGAGGAAAGGCTGTCTAGTGTATGGTCTGTAGAAAGAGCTAGAGAGACAGATGGCATTTGTACTGGTCTCGTCTGGACCTTTATGTGCTTAACTCTGTGACAGTGCTTTGGGCAGCGAATGGTCCTCCAGCAGTTTTAGACAGGTCCAGTCAGACTGTGGGGCTGGTGGCCATGTCCTAACCAACCCAGACTCTGCTAGAGACTGAATTTTTGTGAAGGTCTCGATCCTTTGTGGCAGAGAGGCAAGGACTTGGGTGTGTTTTATCCTGGACAAGGTTCCCCTAATGTAGGGAAGGGTTAGTGCCTGCAAGGCCACCTTCAGCATGAGCTGTCCTACTTATTGCACCTAACTTCTGAACTGTGCTCCTGCTTTGGTGCTGAGCATCTCCTTTCAGTGGACCTTGTTGACCTCTCTCTTAGGTACGGACGCTGTTTGTCAGTGGCCTTCCTGTGGACATCAAGCCCAGAGAGCTCTACCTACTCTTCCGACCATTCAAGGTAAGATGGTCTTCAAAGCTGGTCTTCAGTGGGAAGGATGCTGTTTTGTGGCCAACCTTGCAGCAAAGATCTCCGTCAGGGGGGAATCGAGGATTAAGTGGGAAGGTCAGCCTCCTGTGAAAGCTTGGGGAACCTGGTATGAAACCAGCATGGTATCCCGTGGCCTGCGCTCCGCTGGGTAACCTGGTGCTGTTGTTGAAATCACGCTGTCCCCAAGCCTGATGAAGGCTGATTGATGAGCCCTGCTGCCCAGCTGGACCAGCCCTTCCTCCAGGGTGTGTCCTGGTGCCCTAACTGCCCATCCTTCACTGGATCCCCACAGGCTGTCCTGGGGGAAATGGGGCTCCTTTGTTTGTGCTCTTCTAGCACAGAGTGCTCTGGGCATGGGCTGGGCAGGGGGTCTCATTGTAGTAGCTTGATGAAGAGCTACTAAATGGGACTTCTTCCCAAAGGGCCAAGAATGGACTAGCTGAGATACCTGCTCTGCCCTTAGTCTAATCTCAGTCTTCTCTTCTGGTGGGAAAGGAGTGTTACTGTCCTACTGCTGCAGCAAGTCCCGCCTTATGAAGGGTTTGGTGCTACAGGAACTCCTGGAGCCATCACGTCATGTCTCGGTTGTAACTTGGCTCCCTCAGGAACCTGACTTGCTTTCTTCCCTTCTGCAGGGTTATGAAGGGTCACTGATCAAGCTAACCTCAAAGCAGGTACCTCCTTCTTCCAGCTCGGGTATTTTTGGTTTTTGCTAGAAAACTAGATGTGCCAGGAGAGGGTACAGATACCATTTCACTATGTAAAGCCTTGTCTGTGGTGAGCACCACGTACACAGCTGGGGTCTGCTCACCCCCGCTGTCCCGGTGGCTCTCAGCATGTGCTGAATGGCTCCATATCTCCTGTTGCTGCCTGGGGCCATATGGGCTGGGTGAGGCCTGATGCTACAGCCTCAAACACTGTGCTGCCAGAAACCTCCCCCAGGTCCGTCCTAACCAAGGCAATCCAAGCTCCGCTTGTGGGTGAGGAGGACCCTTGCTGGGGGCTCCCAGGGTGAGCAGTGCCCCCACGTGTGGGATGCCAAAGCGTTTGGGTGTGGTGGGAGCAGACACAGAGCACCCAAGACCCTTCAAGCTATGCTTGAAGCCCATCTGCAGCCTGGTCTCTCCTGCGAGCTCCAAGCTGTCTGGCGCAGAGGTGGTGATAGGGTAGTCTGTGGAGCTGGAAGAGGAGTCCAAACTGAAACCGGCATGATTTCTTTCAGCCAGTTGGTTTCGTGACCTTTGACAGCCGGGCTGGTGCTGAAGCAGCGAAGAACGCCTTGAATGTGAGTACCTGATGTGCCAGGAGGCCCTGGGGAGGGCTGGGGCCATACACCTTGCTGTAGCTAGACCTGGAGCTGTAGGCTAGAGCGATGCTTGGCTTGACAAGAGTTGGGGTGTCTCAGCTGTGCCCTTGAGTGTGGAAGCTAACTGGTCCTGCAGCATCTCCTCAGGGAAGCAGGAGAGCTGTTTAAGGCTGGCATCAGCCTGAGCAAACGCATGCAAACTGTCCCACGCGCAGCATAGGTGTAGTTTCTGACCACTGGAAGGCTGCTCCAGGGTCTCCGAGGGTGTGGGGAAAGAGCAGTGACTTATTTTCTCGAGTTGGCGTGCAGCTCCTTACTCAACAGTTGGCCTCTGATAACAAGATCCAGGCTGTGAATCCTGTTCCTTACCCATCAAATGCTCCCTGCTGGATGGGGAAGAGTTGTGAACTGAGAGACCATCCGCCTCGCTCAAGTGAGCGTGGATGACCTCTGTGCGTCAATGTGTGGCTGGAGCTACTCTTCAGGGAGCTCTTCCTCCTGTTGGCATGGGGCACCTTGGTGCCCCTCATCCTAGCTTGACTGCTTGACTTGAGCGTGGCTTGGAGTACGTGGAGCAGGCAGGTCATCTCTGGGCAGCCAGCACTTAGCAGACCGATGAGAGGAGAGGTGCTGGGGGCAGAGGTGGTTCCCAGCCCTGTGCAAGCATGGGGTGCTACCCAGCAGACACCCTGTAACGCTTTGAGGCATGTAGAGCTCAGCTGGAGTTTAACACCAGCTTTGTGTGGCTCCAGGTTGAGCTTACCAGGGTGTGTGGGTGGTGAAGCAGGTTCAGTGCCATAGTTGGGCAAGCAGGACTTGCTTGGTGCTAACAGCCTTGTTAAAGCCTCCGTCACCAGAGCCCTGGTGAAAAGCATGTGGCAGTCCAGCAGAGCAGGTCCTTGTCCTGGACTCTGGCCTGCCAGGCCCTCTGCAGCCAGGAGGTACTCCCTTCAGAAAGGGAGCAAAGCAGCCTTCCCACGCTGCTGTTTCCATGACAGGGCATGAGGCAGGGCCAAAGCTGCCTGGTAGAGGCTCTTTAGCACACGCAACACGATCTCCGTCCCCCTGGGCCTGCAGATGTTAGTGAGCTCGAAGCAGGAGGGCATGCTGCTCTGGTTCTGCTCTGCTGGACACCTTGCCCTGGGCTTTGGGGCTTGTGCTAATGTCTCTGCTCAGGCTGGTAGCAGACGTAGGATCTCCAGAAGTGATGGGGTTACCCCAGCTCCAGCAGACAGGTCCTTCCTGAGCAGTGCTGGTAGTCATCGCTGTTACGCTGCCTGGTGAACCGTGGGCAGGGGGCACAGCTGTGTCCCTTGTACTGGAAGCAGCAGTCCTAGCCCAGCTAAACATAGAAATATAGGCACATGGGAGCTTGAGTGTTACTGTGAGGTGATGAAAATCTCAGCACGCAACTGCAACATGATGGCCTTGGTTCCCCAGTTGGGCTTTGCTCCATGAATAGACCCAGCCTGGGTTTGGACTGGAAACTTCACCTCAGAGATTCTGTGCTTTCTTCTGTGACAGGGCATCCGCTTTGACCCAGAGAACCCCCAGACCTTGCGGTTAGAGTTTGCTAAAGCCAACACAAAGATGGCCAAGAGCAAGCTGATGGCCACACCAAACCCCACCAACATCCACCCTGCCTTGGGCGCACACTTCATTGCACGGGACCCCTGTGAGTATGCTGGGAGGGACTTTGAGGTCGTGGCTGGGCCAACCGTGGAGACGACCC
>NW_010405787.1:15144-16556 GCF_000710305.1 Buceros rhinoceros silvestris | reverse complement strand
GCTGGTCCAACCTGGGAGATGCCCAGCCCTGGGAATGCTGCCAGGGTGGAGAAGAAGCCATACCCTTGTATGTTCTGGCCAAAGTTTGCCTGCTGCAGGAGAATAACAGGCATCTGTTAAGGCTTCTCGCCAACGCAAAGTGTTGGGAGAGCAGAGTTAGTTCTGGTAGCTCAAGTGATACCCTAAGTCCTTCCAACCGTCCCTAGGAGTGAAGCAGAAAGGACAAGTCCTGTGCCGTACACCCTCTGTGTAGCCTGGTGGGGCAAGCAGCCCTGCTGAGGATGGTTGGGCAGCTTGTGACATGGTGCCCAGAGCCCTGTCTTCTCCCTCCCGTCCTGCCGTGTCGCGGCACCAGCCCTGTGCTGTGTGTGTGAACCAGCATGCCCAAAGCCGGTGTGGGCTGCTGAGCAGTGGTGAGGCATGTTCCTGGCAAGGCCGAGAGGCCAGAGGAGCACCCGGTCACAGGGGTGCTGCAGGTGGTGTTACACCTCACTGAGGTGGCACTGCAAGGCTTCACTTTGGGGTTGGAAACGCAGAGCCTGTCTTTGACGCAGGCTGTTGGGGCCAGCTACTGAGATGCTGTCACCTTGTCTCCTCCTGTCCAGATGACCTGACTGGAGCGGCTCTTATTCCAGCATCCCCAGAGGCATGGGCTCCCTACCCACTGTACACCACGGAGCTAACCCCCGCCATCCCCCATGCCGCCTTCACGTACCCAGCAGCGGCCGCCGCCGCTGCTGCTCTTCACGCTCAGGTGAGTCGCTCCCCGCGTCCCATGCCAGGAGCTGGGCTCTCCGCTCTCCCCTGCCCTGGTGCTCGCTCCGGTGGGTCTCTGCTTGGCTGGTTTGCCCCTGGCCTCTGCACCTTGGCTCCCGGGCAAAGCCTTCTCCCGGCTGAAGTGCATGGAGGGCCCCCCAGCCCTGAGCAAGCCCTGGGGGAGAGGTCTGCGTGGCCGAGAGCAGTCGGAGCTGGACAATGATTTCTGACCCCGCAAGTCCAGCCTGCTTCCCTGCGAGAGGTGGGCAGAGGGGAGAGTCAGGGCTTGAATTCTGGCTGTCTTTGCTGGTCCCTGTGGCCAGAGAACCATGTTGTGGAACTGCTGGGAGGAAATGCTACCTGTCAGCAAGTAAAACAGCTGCAAAATGCCCTCCTTGAAGTCACGGTGAAGGCAACAGGCTTAGCTCAGTGCTGAAGCTGAGGGTCTCATCTGGGACCCCCTTGGGCCATGCGACTCGCACCCTTTTGAAGCTGGAGGAGGATGTTGTGCAGGAGATGAGCGATCAGAGCCTTGCCCCAGCAAGGAACTCTGATAGGCCGGTGGTGGTAGCCACCCTGGATGCAGGCTAGAGAGGGTCATTCTGTGCACGAGCCTCTGAAAACACTGGTGGTGCTGCTGCCAGCTGCCTGGTGTC
>NW_010405787.1:13736-14989 GCF_000710305.1 Buceros rhinoceros silvestris | reverse complement strand
TAGGGATGCCTATACTGGTCTGAAACTGGAATGCTTTAATGCACTGAGACCAACACTCCTGCTGAGCTTGAGGTCCCTGAACCTGTGGAGATGCAGAGGGAAAGTCAAAACAGAGCAGTAGTGCCCTAATTCCAGGTTAAGGTGCTTGGTCTGGAGCGCTTGGGCAGGAGAACCTGGAGCCCCTGTCCCTGCCATGCTCGGTGTTACCAGCCAGCTGTGCTCTGCCTGCTTCGGCCCCCGCTCCGGTAGCGGGGCCATGGGGGACTCTGGGCTTAGACCTCAGAGCCTCGGGCCTTAACCCCTGCTCCCTGCCCTGCCAAGCAGGGTGCTTAGCTCCCCTCTCCCCTGCTGAAATGGAGAGGAAGAAGAGTTGTCCTCACCCTGTCCACCTGGCTGCCAGGCAGCTCAGCTGGCTCTTCAGCATCCTCCCGCTTCCTGCAGGTGCCTCGACTGGAACTGCCCAGCTGCAGCCCCGGCTTGTTTCCCAGGTGAAGTGTGGAGGGGGTGTAAGCTCCTGGCCTGGGTCTGTCCTGCCCCTCGCCCGCCCGCAGGCCTCTGCTGTGTTTGCCCTGCTACGGGTGAGCTAGTGTGGTGCTGAAGCTCCTGCAGGGTAGCAAGAAGTACGTGGGACCCAGCTTGCTCTTCCAAGGGCCTCCGGAGCCAGACTGGTCCTTCACTGGGAGAGTTGTTGGCGTTCTCCAGAAGTCTACTGATGGTGTCCACAGCTACAGGAATGTGCTTGGCTCCTGGGTAGCCCAGGATGTCTTCCCTGCCCCTTGTGTGTAGGGTGGCGAACCCAAGGACCGTTGCTAGCTCAGTTGCCCCTGGCAGGGAGGACCAGGAGAAAACCCCTCTGGCCTGGCTGAGGTGCTTGAGGGAGGTGAAACCATGACTGCCATTCCCTTGAGGATGATCATCAGTGACCGTAACGGGACCCTGAGAGCAAGGGTTAGACACCCAAATTTAATGGTGCCTAGTGGGGGAGAGAAACTGCTCCCTGGAAGTGGAGGGTATCAAGGAGGCCTTCGGCCAGATCTTTTCCTTCTGGGACCTTAGCAGCTTGCCAACTGGAGGGCAGGAGCCAGCTTTCAGAGAGGTCTTCTGGTCTGAAGAACTGGCCTGAGGCTGCAGGGAGTCACCTGTATAGGCGGGACTCTCTGCCCGAGGGGGTCTGTACGTGGTGACGTGACCCGAAGCCGTAGGGAGCTGGTGTAGCCCCTCGAGGCCCACGGCCCAGCTTGCCGCTGAAGAGC
>NW_010405787.1:13195-13601 GCF_000710305.1 Buceros rhinoceros silvestris | reverse complement strand
GTCCCTGACGGCCACCGCTGGCCGCGGTGTGCCCGAGCCATCGGTGACCTCGCAGGGAGATATTCTGGTGCAGTATGTTACCCATAAAGTTTTATGGGGTTAAACATTACTCAGGCTGGCCGCTCCGAGCTGCCCGTGCCCCGGCTGGAGCCCTCTCCCTCGCAGAGCCATGGCAGGGTGGAGCAAGCCTGTGGGGTGGCAGTTGCTCACAAACTGGGCTAAAATCTGTGACCTCAGCTGTGGTGTGCTGAGACCTCTGCCCTTGCTGGCAGGGGCTGGGTCCCCCCGCTGGTGGGGCAGCGGGTGTTAGATGTTCTCCGGGATGGCTGCAGTTCTTCCTCCGGAGCCTGCTGTTGGCTGGAGGATGTTCGTGGCCTGAGCTGCAGCCGCTCCCCAGCAGGCCCTC
>NW_010405787.1:11047-13066 GCF_000710305.1 Buceros rhinoceros silvestris | reverse complement strand
GCCAGCCATTCCCGAGGCAGGTGTGCAGCTGGAGGCTGTAGTTAAACTGAGAGCTTGCGCAGAAGTTCGAACCCCGAGGTGCCTGTCCTCCCGCAGCTCTGTGTGCAGGTTCGATAGCGAGCAGGAGAGGAGGTGGCCACCCGCTGCGATGCAGCCTCCTGACGAGCTGCCCGGAGGGCTGGCAGGAGCGATGAGGGGCAGGAGGCAGTGTGAGGCCAGCCTGGCCTCGCGCGCTGGGAGCTGTTGGGAAGCTACTGGCGGATGAGCCCAATGGCCACCACGCTGTGGTGATGCTCCTGGCAGGCACCAGGCTGTTGTAGACGTGGCCTGACCCTGCACAGCCAAGGGCCTCTGCTTCTGGGGACTCCACTGACTTTAAGATTGTCCCGTCTGCCTTCCCTCCCTCCCTCCCACCCTCTCTCAAATCCCTCCTTTGATGTCCCTAGTGAACTCCAGCCATGATGCCAGCGCAGGCTAGCCCTGAAGCTCAGAGCTGTCCCCGGAGATGGGACACCCTAGTGATGCCTTATTGCAGCTAGTGGAGTGGCTGTACTACAGCTCCATTCCTAGAAGTGTTAAGCATGATGGCAGCCACGTCTGGAAAGACTGGTAAGGTAACCATCTCTCCTCCAAGGTGCACCATGGGATTTGCAAGCTTCTGCCCATCTCTGTAGCCCATATCTCCTTGGCAACCCAGTGCATGGGCCTCACGCTACCCACCCACCAGAGCCTGGGGAATGAGATACCAGGCCTTCTTTCTAACCCACATCTCCAACTTGGCAGCACATGACATGGCGCACACAGCATGGCACCATCTTACATCAACTCCTCCCAGCTGAGCCAGGCTCAGCCAGGTCCCGCCGGTGGGAGGGGAGCAGCCTGGTTGAGCTGGGGCAGAGACAACCCTGCCGCTCGGTGTGGAAGAAACCTGGTTCCTCCCCAACCACGACCCTTCGAGGGCAACCAGAAATACACCTTGACCTCACTCCTGGCACACGGTGGGGGAGGTGAGTGACGTGATAGTGACAGCACACGACTAAATTCTAGCGGGCACGTTAGACAACAGCACTTGCCGGTCACTTTGTTCCAGATCTGCATAACGGGACAGACCCTGCTCTTAATCATGGGTCTAATCTCACCTCTTTCCTCTCCAGTTACTGGAAACGGAGCAAGTTCCTACCTGGAGCTTGGCTTCAGTCTGGCAACCTGGAATCGCAGGCAGGACTGGGGTCTTGTGAGCCGTAACGAAGGGAACCGCCAGCCTGGGAGAGACGGGAGCGGCGCAGGGAACTGGGAGTGTGGGAAGAGGGAGGTTGGCCTGGCCTGGGACTGGTCGGCAGGGAGTGTGGTTGCTGTGGTCAGCTCTGACAGAAGGAACTGACTCTTGGCTCACTTCTCCTCGCAGTGGTTCTGGGTAGACAGTTTTTCTCTGTGTGGTAGTGACATGGAGGGAAAAAAGCCATCGAAGATGGGGGCCCAGGTCTGCCTTTGCCCTTGGAAGACTGCGAGGTGCAAAGGATGTGCAGAGGTGGTCTCCTGGGAAGATGGGAAGAACTTGACCCAGGCATAGAGACAGTGACAGAGCTTGTCTTGTTCTGCTTGGATCTGGCGACCGGTTTCCTGTATTGCTGGTGCGGTGGAGTTGAGCTGCATCACACCTCCTTGTGAAACCAGTTGTTCTGGAGTGCCTCCAAGCCAGGCTCTGAGCGGGCAGCAGGAAACACCAGGGGCTACCGGTGCTCCTGGAGCTCTTCTGCAAAGAGATGCTTTCAACCGTGGTGGCACCCGCTGGGGGCGGGACTCTGCAGGCAGGACTCACCCTGGAAAGCAGGAGCTGTTTGCAGGATTGTTTCCTAAGAACATGGGTGAGGCTGGTGGTGGTTACCCGGAGTCCGGGAGACTGTCTGTGGCAGATGCTTCCAAGGCAGGGAGCAGGTCGTGGACTGAAAGGTCACACATGCCAGTCCTTTGGGGGAGCCCTCAGAGCATCCCTGTTGCGGCTGGGTGTCGGGAGCCCTC
>NW_010405787.1:9791-11012 GCF_000710305.1 Buceros rhinoceros silvestris | reverse complement strand
AGCTTCACAGATGCCGGTCCTTTGGTGGAGCCCTCAGAGCATCCATGTGGCGGCGGCTGGCAGCAGCCTTGTCTGGAGGCGTGGAGGAGGTGGGTCTCTGAAGCTGGGACCTGTGCCATTGAGCTGTGGGTGGAAGGAGCAGTCCTGGACGTGGCTATGTGGTGGAGCAGGACCCCAAGGCTTCCTAGCACTGAGCCGAGGCAGAGCCCGTTGATGGAAGGAGAGGTCAGTGCTCCAGAACACCCCTTCCCTCTTGTTCGCTGTCTGGGCTGGCTCAGAGCCAGCTGGATCTGCCGGTGGTGTACCGAGTACCACCTTCGGTGGGGACGCTGCCGTCCGCTGGGGGTGTGTGTGTCCGCCCAGGTGCCACCAGCCTGCATGAGCCCTGCAGCGCCGAGCAGTGGCCACCGTGGTGGATCTGTTGGATAATGGGGATGCTGCCCTTGGTCCCACTAACCTCTGAACTCACTTCACGGTCCCATCTGCAAAACCTCCCGAACTTCATGTGGTGGCAGCTAAGCTCTGGTTGACTCTCCCTGGGGTGGGAGGCTGGAGACAGCGATGAATGTTCTGTATCTAATATCTTGTTGCCTGTTTGGGGATGTTGTGTGGGACGTCCCAGGATTATCTTTTCTGGGCAATCTAAATGCTTCCCAGAGGTGTGAGGCACTCTTCAAGATCTTCGTGGCTATGGTGTCTTCCTGTGGCTTCAAGCTTGTGTAGCTGGCCAAGCAGCCCTGAGCAAGCTCTCCCCAAGCCAGCTGTCTGGAGGCAGGAGATGTTCTCAGCTTCTCCAGGTGCCTGCTGAGCAGCTGTTCTCACT
The DNA here is from genome assembly GCF_000710305.1 of Buceros rhinoceros silvestris. Lineage (NCBI taxonomy): Eukaryota > Metazoa > Chordata > Aves > Bucerotiformes > Bucerotidae > Buceros > Buceros rhinoceros. Next base: position 10,189 of record NW_010405787.1, on the reverse strand, counting down.
AAATTGCACCGAGCAAGTAGGCTGGACCGAGATGCCATCACAAGTGACTTCCTGACCTGTGGCCAGTACTGGCTGGCTCAGCCCAAAACAGAAGCAGCGCAGTTCGCTTCTCCTCTGGGAAGAGGAGAAATGCTTGTTCTCCGCAGTCTGCGAGATGAGCGTGTCACCACGAGCTGTAGCATAAGCTGCCTCAAGGCCCAGGGGTGTGCAGGGCATTGGGTGGATGCCTGCTAAAAGACCCTGAAGCAACAGGGTGGTCAGTGCCTGTCATCTTCTGCAGGCTCCTCAACAAGGTGTGAGCTGATGCACTGATCCTGCAGCTCTTGCTCGCCATCGCTGCCTGGGCAGATGCGTGCGCTTGATTCGACTGCAGTGAGGTGTTCTCGGCGGGGGGCTGA
>NW_010405787.1:9161-9767 GCF_000710305.1 Buceros rhinoceros silvestris | reverse complement strand
CCATGGGTGCCTGGTCAGATGCGTTCGCTTGATTCGACTGCAGTGAGTTCTGCTCGGCGGGGGGCTGAGCTGCTGGGGTCTTGCACAGTGTTTGGATGCTCACCTCCACCCAGCCCTCTGAAGGACCCTGGAAGCGGGTGCTTGGGTGAGGTGCCTGCTGCTGAGGCTGGAAGTGCGTGTCCGGAGAGCGCTGACGGGCGATGTGGGTGCACCTCTGCAGGCTGTCCTTGCCTGCCCTGGGCTGTGTTTCCAGCTGGAGCAGAGCAGCTCTTGGCAGCCAGCAATGCTGTCTGCCCAAGGCTTGCACCCAGTGACCTGCAGCCTGGGGGAGGTGGTGACTGTGAAGTGCTCATGGCTTGCCGGGGCAAGGCTGTCTCAGCAGTGCAGGTGAAGGTGTAGCTCTTGGATGTGCTGCCTGGGGTCCTACCAGCTCCCAGGAGCACAGCGGGGCGCTTTGCCCCTGCCGGCACAGGGAGCCTTTCCAGTGCCGGGGCAGGTGGCTGGGTCTGCTGCAGTTGTCGGGGAGGCTCTGAGCTCCACGAGTTGCTGGGGCTGGCTGCAGAGCAAAGGTAAGCAGACCTAGGAGTAGCTAAGGAGGCAGGGCAG
>NW_010405787.1:7470-8997 GCF_000710305.1 Buceros rhinoceros silvestris | reverse complement strand
GGAATCGCTCTCCACAAGGACGGTGGGCAAGACAGGAAATTAAATTCTGAGGGTAGCGAGGAGAGGTGGTGGATGACTTGACAGGGAGTGCAGCGCAGTGGGTGTTGCCTGCCCTGTTTATCATTTCTCTGTGGTTTTTAGGCAGCGCTGGTCCTGTGCTGCAGCACGGGAGAGGCTCCTTGCTCCGGGATGTTCCGCCTGGCCTCTGGAAGGCGGCAGGCAGAGGCACAAGTTTCTTTTCTCCAGCTGTCTGCTGGGACAGGTGTTGAGCACAGCAGCACGAGGCTGGCCACGGTTGGCTGCCGGTGTCTGTCTCGTCCCTATGGGCAGGTGAGGAGGAGATGTTTGCAGTGGTGTGGCCAGACTCCTTTCCAGCTGTGAGCTAACGCAGCTCCAGAAACAACCGTGTCTCTCCCAGCGGAAGCCTCCCTGAATCTGCTTTCCCTGCCCAGCGCTGGACACCTCCAGTCACTCTTTCTCAGCTTCCTCCTCCATAGATGTAGTATTTTGAGAGATAATGGATCTTCTGAAGAAGACCCGGAGAATTTTCCTCCCTATAGGGACGTGCTCTGGCTTGGTCTGTCAGGTCGCAATCCTCTTGGAGCAACCCTACGCAGACGCTTCTGGGGCTGGTCTCTTCCTGATGGCCCCAGGAGCCCCCCTCTTGCAGAGCCTCTCTACTCCCTGGCAAGAGCAAGGTGCTTGAGATGCTTTGAGGGAAATCTGCCTTGGCAGGTGCCGCTGTCCTAAGGAGCGTGTCCTCTGGGCTAGCTGCTGCCTCCAGTCTGGTTCTTCTAGTGCTTTCTGCTGGTTTTGGAAATAACCATCTGAGTGAGGGGGTCTTCCTATCTCGTCCCATCAAGCCCTTAATCTTTCTTTGGGCTGGAAGACCTGGCAGGTCATTCCCTCGCCCTGCCCGTGAGTCAGAGCCTCGGCTTGTACCTGAGGATCGTTGCATCTCCACGAGCTCCTGCCAGCTTCTGGGCTGAGCTCTCCTCTGGCTGCAGGCTGCAAGTCGGGCTGGGGGGGTTTCCACCTGCAAGAGGGAGGCAGGAAGAGTTGGTCTGTCAGAGCTGGAGGCTTTCTAGTGCCAGCAGTATGAGCACTGCGTGTTCTAGGAGAAAAGCAGGATTTCTGTGGAAACTGGAGGTGCTGGAAGCTCTGGCCAGGCTTGGGGCGTGCATGTGGGGCAGAGGCTGGCTCAGACCCCCTGAGGAGGGGATGGAGAGCCTCCAGGCTTGGGGACAGGGTGGAGGATGGAAGTCCTGCAGGTGTGCAGCTGCTGTGCCTGCTGACGTGCAGCCCAGCGTGGGACAGAGGCAGCTCTCAGGGTTAGGCGCTCGGAGCCCTGTGAATGAAGGGGGAGTTTCCTGTTGCTGCTGGGCAGGAGGAAACTACTTCCAGCTGTCGCTGGAGTGGGAGACACTGGCCGGGGAGGAGGACTGCTGGCTGCTGAGATGTGGCTCTGCTGAGCAAGCACCTCCTGTGACAGGACTGGAGGGGGAGCAAGTAACCCCCATCCTCGCG
>NW_010405787.1:4358-7341 GCF_000710305.1 Buceros rhinoceros silvestris | reverse complement strand
CACAGAAGGTGTTGGTGATGCTGCTGCGGGCTACGAGCCTTCCCGGCCTGAGGCAGAGCAAGGAGGGAAGCCTCTGCTCCAGCCCCAGGCTGGGGAGCAAGGACGCAGCTGAGCTGGGTCCCTCCCCCAGGCTGATGGAGAACTGAAGACATGGTGTGTGTGGCACTGGGAAAGTGCTTTGGTCATGGCCCTAGATGGGACTCCTCACTGGGTCTTGGTAATGTCCATGCCCTCGATTCCCTCCACCCAAGGCTGGGCTGACTGGGTGGCACCTGGCTGCTGTGTCATGGGGCAAGCCATGAGGCAACCGGGAGCCGACTTGGTGGCACCCACTTCCCTCCTGAAGGTGTCTGGCAAGGAGTCTGAGCTGCCCAGTGCACCTGGCTGCAGACAGCAACCTCGAGTGTGGTGCTGGTGCCTGAATAGGAGCCTGGGATCCCACAGATCCAGCCCGATGAGAGGCTCCTGCTATGACAGAGCCTCTCTGCAGCCTTGCAGGGCTCCTCCCTGAAGGGGCCAACACAAGAAGAGGGGCTTGAGGTCCCTGAGCTCACGCTCAGGGCTGTGCTGGTGGAGGGGGGACTTGCCCTCCTCGCAGGCAGCTGTGGAGGCATGTGTTTATTGTCCCCTGCTGCTCCTGTAAGGAGGTGGCAGTGTGGGGGTCTCTGCGTGAAGGAGCGAACACAGAGCTGCCAGCTTTGTCAGACTTCTGCTCCTTACAGGGTCGAGGGAGCAGTAATCCCTTGGAGAGTGATCTGAGGGCTGTCACTGAGTCCCGGGCTGTCCTGGTCTTCAGCTCTCTTGCTTCTGAAGACCTGGGTGCAGCTTCTGGAGGTTTCATGCAGCTGGGGCTGGGGCTGCAGCTCTGCTTCCCCCACTCCTGGATGACTTTTCAGCAAGATGCGCCTTGCAGGTGTTGTCCAGCACATCAGGCGGGCAGCGTGCTGCCTGCTGGGCAGTCAGAAAATACGCAGCTCCTGCCTCCCCTCCCGGCCAGCTGCCATCTCAACTAGGAGAGCTGCTCCTGAGGTCTCTCGCATGCTTATGGCCTGCAGGGAGACCTGCGCCTGGCAGGAGCCCCGGGAGGAGGAGGCTGCAGCATCCCCCTTGCTGGGCCCAGCCACGGAAGGGTTAGAGCTGTAAAGCCTCTGCCAAACGAGATGCTCTGGCTGTGGCTGCAGCTTCTCCTCTGCCCAGCTGACCTTGCTTCAAAGTCTGCCTGTCCTCCACGAAGGGTCCCTCGTAGTGGGAGAGTGCCATACACGGGGGTAGGAGATGGTCTGGAAAGACCATTGTCTTCCTCTGGCCCTGGAGTGGAGCGTGTGCTCGAGGAGGGGAGCATCTAGCCAGACTTGGTCAGGCAAGGATGATCTGGCAAGTGGAACAGTTCACGCTGGGCTTCAGGGGGGTTTCTGCCTCTCTTCTACCTGTCTTGGAGCAAAATCCATCATTCCGAGGGTACCCGGTGCCCTGAGCGCGCCTGCTGCTCTTGATGCCTGTCTGCACTGGGGCTGTGCTCTGCCCCCGCCAGCTGGGGACGGTGGACAGTGGGGGAGGCTGCTGTTCTTCAGCTCCTTTTGCACACAGCAGCAGGACCGAGTTCCGCTAGCTGCTCTGCTGCTGGAGCTGTGCTCAGTCAAGCGGCCCAGAACCGCCTCCTGCTGCTCTTGGGCATGAAGCTGCAAACTCAGCCCGGCCTGATGTGCCCATCTTGCAGCTGAAGCAGGAGCAGCTGGCTGTCTGATAGTATTCTGCTGGACGTGGCCAGCTTGCTGCCTCTCCTGACAGGCTGGAAGGTGTCTGAGTAACTGCTCCCATGTCTGCTCCCTGGGTCCCTGTCTGGCAAGGAGCAGGCCTGAGCAGTACCTGTGACAGCTGTGACCTCCCAGGGAAGCCTCCAAGTGCTGCTGGTTTGCAGCTCTACCAGGTTCTTCCCATGATGTGGTCTGCCTGGAACCTCTTCTGATGGCTGGGTTGTGGCTCGGAAAACTTCATGGGTCTCTTCTGTGGTGGGTGAGCTAGTTCTCGCCCTACGCGTGTCTTGTAGGGGTTGTCTGGTTTACATGTGTGCTCTTGAGATGCTCCTTTCCGCGGGCTCAGGGCAGAGCAGCCACTGCCTTGCGGTGCTGCGTGCCCAAAGTGATCCTCCTCTGCCCTGCCCGAGCCTGACGGGGCAGATGTAAACTGGGGGAGCAGGAGCGTGCTGTGGGAGCAGCAGCCCCTTCCTTGCACACACTTCTGCAGTGGAAACCATCCTAGGTAGCTTGGTGGTGAGGAGCTTTCCTCGCCTGAACGGTGGTGTTCTGCATGTCGCAGTGAGCTGGGCATGAATTTGGGGGCTGTCTTCTGGTTAGGTCAGTAGGTGGAAAGTACTTGAGGTATGGAGGCAAGCCCTGAGATGGGGTGAGACCACGGGGATGCTGCTGTGCTCCTGAAGGGAGGACCTGGCGGGGGCCCAGCGCCTGCTGATCCTGAGCCTGTCCTTGCATGAGCTGACCAGTGTGGGGCTGGCACGGCGGGTAGTGCCAGCGTGGTGCAGCCCCCGGTTGGGGTGCTACTCGGGCAGGACTTACGGCTCACCGTGGAGCCTCCTTTCCCGTCCTGGGGACACCTTCACTCAGCAACCTTGAACATGGCCTGAAGGAGCTGGAGGTTTGGGCTTTGGCTGAGATAGACCTGGATCACGGACCTCCGGCATGGCTTTCTTTTCCAGATGCGCTGGTATCCTCCCTCCGAAGCTACCCAGCAAGGATGGAAGTCTCGTCAGTTTTGTTAGCTCATTAGTCAGTAAGTAATTACTCTTGGAGCTGGGCCCTTGTCTTGCTTGTCCCTGGGCTCTTGTGGGGAGGAGGGATGGGAGCGAGGGCTCAGCCCCGCACATCCACCCGAGGAGGCAGTTGGGTTTCACTGACGGGCGATGGGGCCACATCCACCCTGACAGGAGCAGGGAGACCCACCGAGCCCCGGCGGGGGGAAGCGGCTG
>NW_010405787.1:0-4210 GCF_000710305.1 Buceros rhinoceros silvestris | reverse complement strand
TCTCTGCCGGGAGAGCAGATCCAGCCGGCCCTGCTCCCCGCTGCTCCTCTCCCACAGCGTCTCTCCTCGGCTTGTGTTCCTCCTCCCTGCCTCTCCGCGGAGGGATGTGCCAGGGACGATCGCTCAGACTCCTCTCGGTTTGGTTTGTGGCCAGCAGACACGGTGCCCGGCCCCTGGGCGCTCCCCCGGGGCTGCCAGCATCCCCCGTCCCCAGACTGTGAAGCCGCCACGGCCCCTCGCCGTGGGCTGCCTGCCTCCCTCCCTCCCCAGGACATCCTCCCCGGCTGTGCTTTGCCATCCGGCTGCGCCGAAACCCAGCCGGGGGGGCTTGCTCCTGGGCTTCCCCGGGCTCGCCCTGCCCCGGCGGCTCGGCTGAAGGAAACGAAAGGCGATGGGTTTTGCATGTTTTCTGGCATGAATTAAAACACTTAACTTGTGTCTGTGTGAGTGTAAGTTTGTTTGTTCTAGCGTTTGTGTAACCGTTAGCAACAGGTCATGGCCCAACGGATTGATCCATCGAGGTTTTCATCGTGCTTTGGTGAAGACTTGGCTTTGAGAAATACTAACTGTCCTTGCCTCACCCCTTCTCCCACCGCCGCCCTCCCCTCCCCAGGACGACCAGAAAAATTTGAAAAATGTTTTGTTTTTGTTTTTTTCCAAGTACAATGCACTGGGTTTCTGTTCTCATCCAGTCTTCTCTGGTTTTAAAGTCAGGGTTAATATCTTTTTTTTTTCCTTCTTCAGACTTCTATATATAGAACGGCTGTAAAATCTAATCTTTTTTTTTTTCCACGTCCTTCTGATTGGAGAGCATCCAGTCCTGCCAAATAATCAGCCATCCTTATGGGAATACTGAACAAAAAAAAGTACGAGTATTTTTGTACCATGTGTAATAAGGAAATATTTATGCATCATAAAGAATTTCTTGTGTGTTTGTGTGCAATTAATTATTATTATTATTAAAGAGAAATGGTAATCCTGTACGATAAGTTAATGTTTAGTTAAAAGCTTGAAAGAGAAGGGTTGTCTTCTGTAACAATGATTCAGTCGGGCATAGTCAACAAGAAATTGTGCAATTTTTGTTTTAGCATCTTACTGCTTGGTATTGAAGTGCTTTAAGTATTATATGACCATGGCTGTCTCGCTTGTATTCAAAGATTTGAGAATAAGTTGCTCTATAATTGCTGATCCTATGAGAATGTGAAACTGGATAATATATGAAATGCAACCCAAAAAAAATGAAAAAAATATACCCGGAGGCTGCTCTGACTCTTCTTCTGTGGTCCGTTGTCTTTTCTGCTGGGGCTGGGGTGGGACGCTGCAGGTGTGGGGCTGCAGCCTGCAGGGGGATGCTGCTGGGGACCACCCCTGGGGCCACTGCTGGGGCGGAAGGCACGTGTTGATGCTGAGCTCCTCTGGAGACCCCTGGGAGAGCAAGCACGGGCTGTCTGGGGTGGTTTTGTCCCTCCCCTGCTCCCCGTGCCTGCGGAGGCTGAGGGCCTCTCCCCTGTGCCAGCGCTGTTCCTCCCCGCAGCCGTGCGCCGAGCAGAGATGTCCATAGAAGGGAAATGTCCTCTGCGGCATCGCCCTGCTCCTCTTCCACCGCAGGGTGCCTCTGGAGACCCCTGGGAGAGCAAGCACGGGCTGTCTGGGGTGGTTTTGTCCCTCCCCTGCTCCCCGTGCCTGCGGAGGCTGAGGGCCTCTCCCCTGTGCCAGCGCTGTTCCTCCCCGCAGCCGTGCGCCGAGCAGAGATGTCCATAGAAGGGAAATGTCCTCTGCGGCATCGCCCTGCTCCTCTTCCACCGCAGGGTGCCCTGGCTGCGGCTGCCCCCAGCTCCTGGGGGCCTTTTCTGTACCTGCTGGAACAGCTCTGGGAGCTGGAGCCCCGGCGGGGCCTTCGTGCTCCTTTTCCACCGCGGGGTGCCCTGCCTGCTGCTGCCACCAGCTCCTGGTGGCCTTTTCTGTACCTGCTGGAACAGCTCTGGGAGCTGCAGCCCTGGCGGGGCTGCGGGGGGTGTCTGATGGGACGAAAGCAGGGCTGGACGTTTCGAGGGGAGCACTGGAGGCAGATTGCTTAAATCTGCCTGGGGGGTCTCCCTGCTGCCTCAAAGAGCTCCCTCTGGCTCAAGCTCGGCAAGTCCTTGCAATGGGGTGTTGCTAAAGCCCTCCCACGCAGCTTCCCACCCCAGGGATCAGCATTTTCCTCTCTCCCCAGGGCTTCGAGGGCAGCACTGAGCAAAGGCGAGGAGCAGGGAGAGAAAAAAAATAAGAAAAAGCAAAAGGCAGGTCTAAAAATAGCCCTGCTGGCCACTGTGCCTGGGAACGGGCTGGCTGAGCTCTGCCGCACCAGGAAGTGACTCGCTGAGGGCTGCCCGAGCAGGGCTGCCACCCCCTTCCCCACGGCATCACCCCACCTGCTGTCCCGGCAAAGCGGGCTCCTGCCCGGATCCTGGCTCCCACCAGGTCCGTCCACATCTCGCAGCTCTGCTCACCAGAGCGGAAACACCCTGGAGAGCAGTTGGGGCCTGGTGATGGGAGCGTGTGAGGCTTTAAATTATAGAGGAGATTTTTTTTGATGAAAAAAAGCCTTTAGCACATGCATTAACATGGTCGGGCGATGAATAATTTACACCCAGCTCTATTAAGCTTTTACACTGGGACCGTGCAACACGGCTCGCCTCGGAGCTAAAGTAGGTCATGTCTGCTCCAAGGGCCCCCGGGCGTCCCCCTCCCTGGCCGGTGCGAGCATGGTGCAGGCATGTGTGCCCACGCGTGTGCGCTCGCTGCCTCCGTCCGCGCCCGCTCATGCGTGTGTGTGATGCCCCTGCCCGCCCTAGGCTGCTCCCACTTGTGTCCTGCCCCGAGGGACACTCTGGGCAGCAACGTGGGGACAGGTCTGTGGGCAGGAGGGAGCGCCAGGGTGGAGAGCAGCTCCGAGGTGGGGTGGGCGGGGGTGCATTGCCAGGAAAAAGGGCACAAGTTGCTAGCACCCAGGTCCTTTGGTCTTCAGTGCTGCCAGGACCTGTTGGGCAGTGGCCACAGGGGAGAGAGAAGAGGAGATGGCATGGGAGCTGGAAGAAGAAGGAATCGGGAAAAAAGGCTGGTTTTGGCAGACTTTCATTTTACATTTTCCTAGTTTTGAAGGTGGGACAAGAAATGAACCAATGTGGGAGCCATCAGCCCATTTCCCCCCCAAAGCACTGTGCTCTGCTACCGCGTGTGGTCCAGGCAATGCAGCAAGAAGCACTTTGAAAATTAAAAGATCCAGCTGCTCGGATGCAAAAAGGCCTCTCAGCACAGCAGCGGGGCTGGCTTTGCCCCGTTCGAAGGGGCCAGACACGCTCACATCAGGCCAGGCGTCTTCAGGGAGGCCAGGCGCAAACTCAACCCGAGCTTGAGACCAGAGACCAGGAAAGGTTGTTTAGCTCCCGCATCCATCCAGACACCTGGTGGTCCCAAGGGACCGCAGAGCTCCCGTCTCCAGGGTCAGGAGTGCCTTGCAGCGCTGAGGTTCTCCTCCTGGTCCTGCACACCCTTGCTGATGGGAAGAGCACCCAGGCGCAGAGCAGTCGTGCAGGCTGCACCATCTGCTGCCTTCAGCCCATTTCTACAGTGAACGCGACCACCACGAGCAGTTCCAACAGCTCCTGCAAAGGATCAGAGCAACTCCTGAAAACCCCAGCAAATCCCATCTGCTGGTCTGCACTGGCAGCGCAAGAAGAGCCTGTGTCACCACCTCCCTTCCCCGAGGCATCCCTCCTCGCTCAGGCTGAAGCCTCTCATGGTTGAGGACCATTTTGAAGGCTACCAACGTCCAACCGGTTGGGCAGACGTCCATGGCCTCAGTCGCCATGAGGCAACGTCTCAGCCTCAGCCTCTCACTGCATCGGGTCGTAGCAGTTACCGCTCCCAGCTGACTCCCAGAAGCTGCAGCTCATGTAACGTCGCTGGGGGTCCCGTGGCACTTGCGCGTGGAGGTGAGGCGCAGCTCTGCTGTGGTGGGGGAGCACCACTGGCACCAGCTGTGTGGAGCCCAGGGGGCATGTGGGCCAACAGAGGGAAGGGCTGAGCGGTGTGAGGGCGGTGAGAACGGCGGGAAGCTGTTGGCCGGCAGTGTCAGCTCCATCCCCAGTCAAGAACGCGTGGGGTCGGGCCACCTCCCAGAGAGGACGGGCTGCTGTGGCCCGGCCAGGCTCGGCAGGGTGTGTCG
>NW_010405786.1:29850-30110 GCF_000710305.1 Buceros rhinoceros silvestris | reverse complement strand
CGGCGGAGCTGCCGGCAGCGCTGGCTCTGCTTGCTCGGGGTTGGGGACTTCATGAATTTGCCAGTAAACGCTTCGATTGACATTTGCTCCTTTGAGCCCCTGCGCCTGTTTCGGCATTAAAATATTCCCTTCCCACCAGGAAGGCCACCCGAGCTAGAGATGCAATTTCCCCGCCGCCTCCTTTTTTTTAATTTTATTTTTAATTTTGCAAAATTTCGGTGTAATTGCAAACGTCTGCGGGGTCCTGCTGGCAGTGGCTG
>NW_010405786.1:29247-29615 GCF_000710305.1 Buceros rhinoceros silvestris | reverse complement strand
GCTGCTGTGCTGGGGTGAACAAGAGAGCGCTGGTCCAGGCAGGGCGGCTTTGGTGGGGCCAGAGGAGAAGGAGCCCTTGCCCCCGGCTGACTCGGTGCCCGGGCGATGTCACACGCGGATCTGTAGTAAGACTTCTGTTTGGCGATGCTGCGTTTTTTCCTCCTGCGCGATGTGACGCTTTATTTAGGTTAAGGACGATGGGCTGGGGAGGCAGTGGTGTGAAGTCAGTCGAATGTGGCTGCACTATATTTGAAACCTGTTTCATGTGAATTTGTGTTTCTTTCTCGACTCTCGAAGGTCGGTTTGAGAAAGCAGACAGCTCACCGCCAGAAAAAGACCCCCAGCCGAGCCCAGGGTAGGGCTCCCGG
>NW_010405786.1:22226-29117 GCF_000710305.1 Buceros rhinoceros silvestris | reverse complement strand
GCTGGAGCGTCTGGAAGAGCCCAGCCTGCGCTGCGCACCAGGGCCAGCCTGAGCGGGGATGTGTCGGGGGGAGTGCCCTGAATCACCCTGCCTGCGAGAGGGGCCGCTTAGTCCTTGTTGCTCTGGGAAAATAGGCTTGTGGCACCTGAACAACTTTTTGTCCCTTATTGAATATTTCAGCACAGTCCTGCTGGCGAACGCGGTGGGTGGAAAACGTCTGGCTGAGTTAACCCGCTTGTTCCCTGCTGTTGTGCCAATAACCCGGCATGCCAGCGCGCAGGCAGAGCCCCAGCAGCCTGCTCCGTGAGGACAGCTCGGGGTGCTGCTCTGCTTCGAGAAGCGAAGGAGCGTGCCCCGGTGTCTGGCCGCCCTCTCCAGCCCTGCACGGAGAACTTGCTGCTTTGCAGGTCACTCAGCCCCAGCGTTCAGGTGCTGTCTGCTGGGGTGGTGTCTCCTGGGCAGGAGGACGTGGGTCCCCAGCACAGGGTCTCCTGGTGGTGTGCGCTGCCCAAGCTCTGCCTGCCTGCTCCGATGCTCTGCTGGATGCTCTGCCCTGGTGCCTGGCATGGCAGCCTGCGTGTTCACCCAGAACAGTAGCACTTGAGAGCTGTTTCGGTGCCTTTAAATGCAAAATAAATGGTCCGCATTTATTCTTAGTACATGTAAGAAAGAAAATTAATGTCCCGTGATGTCTGGCTGTACATCTCACAGCTAACTTCCCTCCTATGATCCTGAACAGTGACAGTGATTAAAAAGTTGGTTGCTCATCCAGCTGAACCTGAGGGGGAACTGAGGCACCACCACTGGGAGCCATTTCCCAAGGCTGAGGAGGGCGTCAGTAGTGGAGCCGGGGCAGGCGCAGGTCTGCCTGATGCCCACCATCCCCTGGACACTGCATCTCCAGGGGATGAGCGGAGAGCAGAGCTGCTAAGATTCCCGTCCAGACGTACAATTCCTCTGCCCTGCGTTGCCCATCATGGCAAAATAATCTAGAAAACCTCAAGTGCTCTGTGCACTCTTCCTCCCCGTTAAATTATGCATGGCTTGCACTGGTAATAAAGCAGAAAATGTAGGAATTCAGCCCATGATGGTTATCCTTGTACGGAACTTCAGGTTACAATGAGGAGGCCGACGTGGGCACGGAGCGTTTTCAAGCAGATAAGCAGCAACTCATCAAATTGTGGGAGTTGCGTGGGAGCGGAGAGCAGATTTCCCTGTCTGTTTCCCCGGGGCCAAACTGCCCCAGCCGGGGGCTCGCTGGGGACCTGGGGGTCTGGTGCAGAGACGCGTGATGTCCCCGGGGTCCCACCTTGTGCCCTACAGAGTGAGGAGCAGTGCAGTGAGTGCCTGGAAGAGCCTGTGCGCTGCCACTGCTGCCCAGGGAGCAGGGGGGACCCTGCCAGCGCTGCCGCTGCATCCACGGCGGGGTTGTGCGTGGAGAGGTGCAGCCCTCCGGCACCTGGAAGAGCCCCCTTTGTGGCACAGTGTCCCCAGGGCCAGTGGGGCTTGTTTTACCCACTTCTTGCAGAGCTTTTAGTTCTTTTCCCATGACTCCAGCTGGAAATAAGCAGGGCAGCTGATGATGACAGGTTTTCCAGGTATGGGAAGAGCAGGTCACCGGGAAAAGCATGTGGGCACAGTACTCACCCCTCTGTGCACACATCCCCTTCCTCCCCGCCCCCCCCGGAATTTCATACCAACTCCCGTGATGAGAACTGCTGAACATCCCACCTGTAGGTTCAGATAAGGTTGGACTGGCTGTAAACGCCTCCTGAAAGCAAGTGGTCACAAATATCATGAGCATCCACTGTGGTCAGACGCATCAGAGACCCCCCGAGACTCTGAGCCAAGTCAGGGTACAGGGTGTTTATTGGATTAAATGTCAGGGAGATGGTCCTTGTTCCTCAAGGAATGTCAGATGTTACCCAACAGACCGAGCTCTTACAACAGTTGTGTCTTTTAAAAAGAAGCAGGTTTGGAAATGGGGAACCCAGACCCCAGAGCTGCACCTTCCCCCCCCACCCCCTGCCCGATGCAGCTAGATTGGGGTGCGATGGAGCGCTTTGTCACCCCCGGGGAGGTGGAGTGGGGATCACACAGTGTCAGGAAAGCCTCCGGCTGCCTCTTTGTACCGATGATGATTATTTTGTGGTAGGCTCGACTCCCTGGGGGGGTTAATGACTGCCGGCCTCACCTGACCTGCCTTTCCCTAGCACTTGCCCTGGTCGAACAAGTGGGTTGGAAGGATGAAAGGGTGGAGGAGGGGGGAAGAAACACCACCGAGCAAGAGCATTTTCCCCGTTAGAAAGGCTGGTTGCCGGGTTCTGCCGGTGAGGGCAGCCTCTGGATCACCGGCCCCAGATGCGGCCACGGCGGCACGGGGACGGAGGGTCTTTCCGCGGCGCTGCTTGCCTGGGCCGGGTGTGAATGCGGGTGTTGTGGGGGCTGGTTTAACCCCGCACAATTCGGGATATTGTGCAAGGGAAGCGCGATGGCCCCGGGAACAGGGGAGGAATTATACGGTGCTGCAGGGGCCGGCGTTGCTGAGCAGCTGCGCGCTCCTCCATCGCTCGCTCCAGGAGGTTCTGCAGGAGCCAACTGATCGCCGAGAGCTTTAACTCTTAAGTGAGCCCCGGAGAGGGATCTCCTCCTCCCTCTGACGCCACAGATGTTTACGTGGGGATTTCGGCAGTGGTCTGGGATGAACTTCAGCTTCAGCTGCAAAACCTGGGAGCGCGCAGAGGCTGCTCGAGCCTCTTCCCAATAGCCCAGCGGTTGGGATTGAGTCTGCTCCCACGGTCCAGTTGTGCCACAGGTAAGGGGCATCGTGGAAGCGAGGGAGCCTGGTGCATTTGGGGGCTGGTTTTGCCTTGGGGTGCAACAGTTTTGGGTTGAGGGGTGCAAACAGATAGAGTCAAATTGTAGCAATGCTCCATCAAAATGTGTGGGAGAAGCTCAGCAACGGAGATTAAACCTGACTGCAGGTCTGCTGACTCCATGCTGAAACTTCCATCAGGTCTTGTGCGTCCCGGGACGCGAGTGGCAGCTCCGAGTGATCCTTGTGGCATGCAGCGAGTTGCCTCCGGGCTGTGCTGGAGGACGTTGCAGCCCGCCTCCTCCTCCCAGGAGCAGCTGATGCTCCCTGAGTCTCTGGTCAAAGTGTTGCCTCTGTGTGAGGGACATTTGGAGGAAATCTGGTGGCAAGGAAACAGGTTTTAAACAAATACAATAAAAGCTGTCCTGGCAGAAGGGCAAAACTGTTTTAATTAGAGTCAGTCAAATGAGGTGCTGGGGAGGAAGGGAACGGATGAGGGATTAAAGTTCACTTCTGTCTTCTACACTCCTCAAATATTTTCTGGGACCTCCTTCGGTGCAGGGATGGTCTGCTCCCTGCACGTGTTGTGGTGCCAGCCTCTATCTGCACAAGAATATGTATTTTTTTTGTGGGACGCGGGGTCTTCTGCAGTATATCCCCTTCCTCCAGCAGAAACAAACCCTTTCGGACAGAGACACCCACTCGTGGGCCATGGTGGAAGCAAAGGCAAGTGGGGAGGGTGCTCCCTGCCTCCCCCTGCCAGTGCCAGGACACCGTCACTCTCCCTGGCCTGGATGGGCTCAGGACCATAATTGATTCTTAAACCATGTCCCTTAACCTGGAAAAGACTCTTTTTTGGTGATAGGGGTTTTTGGGAGCAGCTGTCCAGGGAAGGCAGCTCCCTCACACTCCGCGACCCGGATCTGACCGGTGCATGCGTTTGGTGTTGCAGTGCTGCTGCGCCATCGCTGCTGGAGGAAGAGCCCTCCCATGTCACCTGCCGAGTCCCCACAACTGTCCCCGTTTTTTTGCTTCATCTTTTTATAGACCCTCTTTCCAATTTCGAGTTATGTCTGGATCCGGCTGAATTATTTCCTGTCATCTCCATAAATAATGGCCTTGCTAAATATAGCTGGGGATGGAGGGAAGTCGCTTTGCTGTTCACAGAGAGATTTGGAAGCCTGGCTCTTCTGCCAGCAGGACTTTCTGTCAAGACGCAATAGCCCAGCCTGGGAGAGGTCTCCTTCCATGAGTTCTTGAACCCATGAAAGGTTGAAGGTCCAAGAGGTTGCCTGGAATACATCGCTCTTGGCAGCATTTAGCTTGGTTTTGACACTGTCTGCCCTGTATTGGGGTACCAGGGAGGTGTGTGATCTGGAGAACACGTCTTCTGAGCGGGGACTAGAGGAGCTGCACGCGTTAAGGTGGTTAAGACTGACTGAGGTCGTTAAAAAGGGAGCTAAATGTATGTTATAATCTCAGGGAGGAAGAGGAAGGCGGTGGTGAAGGGCGAGCTCCAAGCAGTCACCGAAGGTGTTAGAGGAGCCAAGAGCCATTGTTTGAAGTTATCAAAGCCCACAGCGGAAACAAAGATGAGGTTTTTTTAACTGCTGAGGTAATTAGCTGCTGGAGCAGCTCACCAAGAGATGTGCCGGACTTCCTGATGTCGAACGTCTTTGATATACAATCAAATATTGCTTCTTAAATCGGCGAGCGTGGTACAGGTGGGGATTGCTAGGGGAAATCTCTGGCTCGTGGATGAGTAGGAGGTCAACCCCGATGAGACCCTGTCTCTCCTGGCCTCAAACTCCTAGAAGCAGTTCATCTATTTTTAATATATCAAAGCAATGATGGCAGTAATGTGTTACTCAGCAAATGCTCTGGACTTTAATGATGTTATTAATATATTACATGATTAAAGCACCATGTTCCCTTCCGAGCGCAGCATATGGAACGCGTCGGTAGGTAACCTGGTGTAGGAAGGGAGGAGGAAATGGGGTCAAGGGATGGAGAAGTCCCTTCCACTCGTGTTGGTATGCGTGTGACACCTGCATATCACTTTCCATGGGCTTTCTGGTGTGGAGAGCGCACATCTTGTTCCAGCCGAGGTGGACATTGCTCAGGAGTTCGCAGCAGAGCAGACAAGCGTTCGTGTCTTGAAGCTGGGGAGCTGAGAGACTGCTGGGGCCAGGGCTGGGGCAGAAACACCCAGGAGCTGCTGCAGCATGGCCTCAGCGTGAAGAGGTGGGTGGAGGAGGGTCCCAGGCACAGGACACCCCACCATCGCCAGCCTGATTTTACGGAAGACGTGGGAGCAGCATTGGGTGAAAGCCTACTGGAAGGTGGGCTGGAAGAAAAGGATCAGCCCTGGAGCAAGGCTGGGACCGTGCGGGGGCTGTGTGGGGCCGGACTGGGCAGGAAGCAGGCCCCGGGAGTTGGGGAGGTGGTGCCCCATAATGGCAGTGCAGGGGGGCTGCAGCAGGGTGGGGAAACCTTCCTCTGGTGCCAGCAAAGCTCTGCAGAGCCACGGCCGTGGCTTTGGCTTAGGGAAGAGCCACATCCTTTCCCTGGCCCCTTTTCTTCTCTGGCCTCTTTTGCATTTTATCCAAGGTGGCTTTCCAGTATGAAAAGATAATTATTAAAAAAGAAAACCGAAACTGGGGCTGGAGTCACTAGGCAAGCAAGTGCGAGCTCTGTTTCCTCTCTCTAGCCTCTCCGCAGTACGGGTCCACGCTGGCGGAAAGATCATCTCTCATTTCACAGAAGCGGTGTAAGTGCCAGCGGAGGAGTGAAGGGAAATGGGGATGGGAGTGGTGGAGTGGGAAGGGCAGCGTGAAACCCAGCCAGGGTGCAAAGGATGCGAGGTGGCGTGATCCTCCAGTCCCTGCGCTGCTCCCCTGGCTTTCAGTGGGCCAGGGCTTGTTTATGAAGGAGTAAGTCAAGAGGATATCTGTAGTTCTAGGGTGAAGAAAAAACCCTCTTGCTGCCTTTATTGTGATTGTTAGATCTTCTCTAGTCCTTACAGTGCTCTTCAAAGAGCCAGTGATGAAGAGCCTCCTCCTTCCCACCACCCACGCCGGGGCAGGTCCCCGCAGGTCTGGCTGTCACCCAGCCCCGGCACCTTGGGTGTCCCTGGGCTGGAGACACAGACAGCTGTGGGATTTCATTTTGGGATGTAATAAAACCACCCATCAGATGCAGGTATGAGCCTCCACGGCTTCCGAAGCCGCCTGTGTGTCCTGCTTGCTGTGGGGTGGCTCCGGCGCTGGTACATCCCGGACTGTGTGTGGGCACAGGCACCCCAGGCATCGAGCATCCCATGTCAGGACAAGGTAATGTGCTCTCCAGAGCTGTTTGCATGACAAGGAGCACCTCAGGGGCTGCTCAAGGGTTCACTGACGGCCCATTTCGGACGCTTTTGTCACATGTTGGCCTGGTATTTGTTTGGAGGACTGTGGGACATTTGTCGTGGTTTTCAGCCGGTAACGTACTTCTTTGTTAATAAATGGATGTGGCTGCACCATACCTCAGCATTTGGACGTGAGATGCCTCTCCCTCACCGGCAGAGATGGCCTCTGAGGCAGGTGGGTACGTGCTGTCTGAGTGCTGCTTACTGAGAGCCTCTTGTGGCCTTTAGCATCTCCATCACCTCCCCTGAGCAGTGGGGGAGGCTGGGTCCAGCAGACCCCAGTGCCAAGGGTCTTGCTGTGCAGCACTGCTGTCCATCTTAAAGCCTTTCGGGTTTGGTGAAGGTAGCAGCTGACTGTCCTTGATGCACCAGCCTGGGAGCCTTCACCCCTCCGGAGACAGCCAGAAAAGCTGCGCCGTCATCTCGACGGGGAAAGCGCCGTGGCTTTTATCCCTGACATCGTTTCACTGACTAATTCTGGCTGGTGGCCTATGGATTTGTGAGATAGGGATCAAAGAGGCAGGGAGATAAAAGCCTTGTATCGTGCCGAGAGGAGCAGTCAGCAGTCAGTCATCCTCTCGTTTTAGCGGGGTGAGCTGCGATGCTTCGATCCCGTTGAGGAGTCGATGGGAGCTGCGCCTGCTCCACAGCTCGCTGCAGCTTCCCT
>NW_010405786.1:13254-22145 GCF_000710305.1 Buceros rhinoceros silvestris | reverse complement strand
AGCTCGCTGCAGCTTCCTCGCAGGCACCTCCAGCCCCTCTTCCTGTTAGTACCTGGATTAACAGTCCATGCTCCTGACTTCTTTATCAGCCTGGGGATAAAGCCTTCTTTATTGACCGGGCAGTTGTGTTTTATAATTATTTGAGCCTTAGGGAAGTCTGATGCTGAACTTGAAAGTATTTTCCACGCTTAGGAGATGGTGTAACGTAATGATGTTATGTTATCTCCTCCTGGGGCGAAGTTTGTCGGAATGATGTTGATTTTAGGTACCTCTTATTTGTGCAACGATTTGAGAAGTTACTTCTACAGCCTCTGTCTCGCAAGGGTCTGCACCTCCACAGGTAGTCAAAGGCTTTCTTCCATCCACCGGAAGAGCCCGACCCCGCTAGCATGGGGACCTAGATTTCCACGTTGGCTAGCTTCTTCCACTGGTCCCTGTCTGCTTTCTGGAAATCTTCCTGGTGCAGTGGGAGCCTGACAGGCTTCCAGGTAAGTCCTGTGACCACCTCACTCTTTTGAGCTGCCATGATGACATCATCCAGGATTTGTGCTCACGGTTGTTTTCCCAAAATCATCTGGTGGTGATGGTCTGTGGAGTTACCTCGACACAGTGGTACAATGACCTACTTCTGGGGAATAAAAATTCAGCTCAAGTTTTTGTTCCGCAGCGTCCTGTGGTCACTGCCCTTATTACGGGGATTAAGATTATATGCTCACTGAGCACAACTGCAGCCATTTGCCGGTTAAAATGATTCTTCTCCATTGCTTAATCATTCACACACTTATTTGCTCCTGCTCAAACCCTTTGGAAACACCGGCCTTAGCATTTCACTAGTGTCATGCTGTACGGTAGCTGGTGTGCAGGGGGCAGGCGTGTTCAAGTCTTGCACCGTGAGAACATCATCAGGGTGGAAGGGGCTCGGCCTCTGCTCAAACCAGGGCTAACCCCACCATTGGGATGGGTTGCTCAGGGCCTTGCCTGGTCCAGGGCCCTTGTCCCCAGTGTTTGAGCAAACCCCTTGTGAAAATGTGGTGCCTCGTACTCAGTACCAAGATCCCTTCCTGCGTCTTGTGCCTGTTGCGTCTCGTCATGTTGCTACAGATCTCCAGGAAGACTCTGGCTCTCTCTTCTCCATGACCATCCCCTTGGTGGGTGATGGTTAGTGTCCTCCCCTTCTATTCTCCAGGCTGGACATCCCTCGACCTGTTGCCTGTGCTTTTGCTAATCCAGCCCAGGCCGTGGCTGGTTTCATCCCTGCGGAGCTGCCCCAGAGCCTCTTCTGTGCAGACACCTTCTCAGCCTGTCTTGCCACAGTTGTTTCCTCCTGACTGCAGGACTTTGTATTTGTCTGTACTGAAACTCAGGAGTTTTTTGCCAGCCCGTTTCTCCAGCCTGTCCCGCTCTTTGGCTTTCCCCATCCATTCTCTCTCTTCCTGGGCTGTGTCTCTATATTGTCCCCTTCCTCAAAGTGGCACAGTGCTCTGAGCATCAACCCTAGGAAGAGGACATCCTCCTCTGAGCATGGAGGAATATGGGCAAACAAGGCAGCCTGGTGCTTTGACTCCTGCCTCGTGCTTGGAAAAGAAAGTCCCAGCTCACCATGCTGGTTGAGGTGGGATAACTGCTCATGAACCTGGTGGAGATGGCACACCTCGGAGCAGCTCCGAGGGGTCCTGCAGGACCCCTGTGGCAGCAAGGGGTGGCATTTTGGCTGCAGGTTTGAGTATCTGGCACCTTCATGTACACTGCTAAGCTGAAAATCCTCGTGAATGTGCTGGTAGTGGGATGGCTGCTGGAAGGGGTGCTGGCTGTGGAAATGTGCTTGGTGGGAGTAACGTGGTGGAGAGAACTGGGGTGATTTGCATTCTGTGACTAGACCAACCCAACCACTGGGAGAAGGATGAGCCCATCTGATGAGCCACTGAGATGATGCTTATAACAACCACTTTATCCAGCTGCTCCTGCCTTAATAGTCCTTTGTCTTGTAGCGTGACTCCATTTCTGGGAAATTTGCACTGTTAACAACAGTATTTGATAAAAGAAGTAGCTGGACACCTGAGAAACTCCAGGGTTTCCCCAAGAGTCAAAAAAAAAAAAAGGATCTGTACCCTCCCAGCTACGCAAGGTGCCTGCTCTTTGTGCTGTGAAGGGGAGAAGAGTGTGAGGAGGGGCAGGAGAAGGATGAGAAAAGGGGGAGGATGCTGGTGGTTCCCTTCTGCATCCCCACCACATCCACTTGCATCATAGGTCTGCCTGTCCCGGGAACACCACCAGAACCTTCCAGCCTCACCCTTGGCTAAAAACCTGAAGGTTGTGGCAATTTAGGGCTCAGGGGCCCTAAACTGTCCTGGGTTTGGCTGGGATAGAGTTGATTTGAGCAAATAAACGAGTATTTCCTGGGGGAGCAGACTGCGCTAGGCTGCCCGCCTGATGAATAGCTGTTTTCCCTGGAGGTGAGTTCCTCTGCCCAGCTGGGTGCTGGGTTGCTTGGTTCCTCTCTGCTTGGCGTTACAGTGATGGACTACTGGGCAGTGAAGCGGTTTTGGCAGCGTTCCCCTGCAAGGGGCAAAGCAAGGAGGGAGCATGGGTGGCCCCAGCAGCTCTGTTAGCCCGAGCTTTGCCCTAACATTCAGTCTCAAACCATGGGACAAAGTCCTCCTTTCCTTGGGAGCCTCAGCTGTGTCTGCTCTGGCAGAGGGGTGAGGGAATCATCAAGCTGTCCTGCAGCTGCCAGCATCCCCCCCACCCCCTGCCAAGGGTGATGCTTCTGCAAGGGGCAGGTCTGCAGCCCCACAGGTGGGGTTAATTCTGATCACTGCTTAAAGCAAGGTCAGGCTGCAGTTTGATTTCCTTCCCCAAGGGTCTGTGAGCAACCCTGGAGTGAGTTGGTGAAGCTGCAGTGCTCCAGTTACTCTCCTCCTCTTCCAAATGTGAGTTATTTTTTTGTTAAAATCACCCATTTGTCTGGCAGGGGAAGACAGGGAGTGTGTGGGAAGCTGGTACTTGCTTATATGTGCTGTGTAAATGGGTTAAAATGTGGTCAGGGGGGTGGCTGCTTTGTTGTGGTGCCCTGTTCTCGTGTGGGCTTGAGGAACGGTCATGGAGCAGCTCTGTGGTGGGGCTGTGGGGATGCTCCAGTCCCAGCGCTGTCTGTGCCTCTGGGCTTGATCTGCTCTGTGCACCTCCAGGCCATCGTGTGCTGTGCTTGACTGAATCCTGGTGGGGAAGAGAGAAGAAGGATGCTTTAAGGAGACCTGGGTCTCTGGGATGTGCCTGGTCAAAGCTCCCTGAGGCTGGACCTGGGGGAAAAACAGAAATAAGTGTTGGTTTGGTTTTTTTTCCTTCCAAGAGTTGCTGGAGTCATCCCAGGAGATTCAGAGTGTTTTGGCAAAGTGCTAGGAACCTGCTGGGGGTTACTCTGGCTTGGATTTTGTTGGTAGTGTTACCTGCACCAGTGCTTTAATATGAAGCAGAAGGGAGTTTTCAAATGGGGATCTCAAAATGAAAAAACGGAACAGTTTCGCTTAAAAGCTGTCAGAACATTTGGTGCTTTCCAGTTATTAAAAAACACCGCCAGGAATTTATGGAATATGTCAGACTTTGGAATTTACCTTTTTGCCCTGGAAAAAAGTTTTGTGGGAGGAGGGTGGAAAAATGTCCCCCTTGAGCTTATGTAGCAGTGAGCTATGTCTGGTCTGTTGTGTCCCAAGTCTTAGGTCAGTGAGAAGTGAGCTGAGCTCCCATCACACCCAAGAAAACCTGTCCCCTTTCAGTAATTTCTCCTTGTATGATACCACTGTACCTGTGCCATCAGCTTCTGATGCTGGGAGGGATCTGTTTTATGGGAGCAAGGCTGTGGCCACTGCTTGGCTTTCGTGGTGGCTGGAGGTTAGATCCAGCTCATGATGGCAGCTGGGTTTTGTCGAGCCTACAGTGTCCTTTCGAGTGGCACTGCCAGTTAGTTGGTTATCAGTTAATCCATTGTGTATGACTGTAAAAGCTAGTGGTGATGTGGATGAACAATTGTTTGAGGTGGCTCTTCCAGAAGCTGGGGTGTCTGTACCAGCAGAAAACAGGCCTGAAGTGATTCATGTGTATGAATGAGCCTTTTTGGTGTTCTTGGGGTGTGACTTCACTTTAAACTCCTCCCTGTGAGGGTGGTGGGACACTGGAGCAGGTGCCTGTAGAGGTTGTGGATGCCCCAGCATTGGAAGTGTTCAAGGCAAGGTTGAACAGGGCTCGGAGCACCCTGCTCTAGTGGAAGGTGTCCCTGCCCATGGCAGGGGGTTGGAATGAGATGATCTTTAATGTCTCTTCCACTCCAAACAAGTCTGTGACTCTATAACTTAATTCGTGTTGGTGTTGATGCCTTCCCAGGCTGCTGTTAACCGTCAGCCAGTGCCTGCTCTTAGCCGGGTGTGTATTCCCAGCCAAGCAGGTGATCTGTGTTGTCATCTGGGGTCAACCAGGTTGATGAGCTCTTCGCTAATAAGCTGTGAGAGTGCTCAGCTGAGGCAGAAACTCTCACATTTTCTAGTTAGTTTAATTAATGTATATACTTTGCCTTATAGGAAAGCTTAACTTCATCTTGGGCACCTGGGGAAAAAAAGAAAGCAATTTTACTGTTTCAGCTAAATATTCTCATAAAAAGAATGTCTTGTTGCCTACAGCTACTCTGTGCTCAAGCAAGTAGAGCCCTCAAACTTTGGGAGCTTTTAGAAGTGCAATACCAATACCCTGCAACTAAACTCCCATGCAGTGGAGTCTGATGGGATTTCACTAATGGGCTTTCCCACCCCCCAGCACTCGCGTAGGAGCCCCCTGAGAGCACTCTCCCCGGTGCGGTCTGATGAGTAAGAGAGAAGGGAGTGGAGTTTCTGGGATTTTTGCTTTAAGGATTATGGTAAGTTTTGTTGGAGTGATGCAGGGACTTGGGGAGAGCATGAGAAAGGAGTGTGTTTAACTACGGAATAGGTGTGAGTCCTGTTCCTCTGAGCTCCTTCACTCTTGGGTAGTTCTTGATGTGCCTTTCACCACTGGTGTTCTGCAGAAACAGTGGTGGCATGTGCCCTGCCTGAGCTGGCTGGGTGATAGTGAATGTGGATGGGGAAACCAGAAAGCTGGGTACTCTGCTACCTATGGACGGTGTTGTCTTGTGAGTATGAGAGAAGCTGTCTGGTGAATGTTGAACAGGTTTTCCTGAATGGCATTGCCATGACATGGCTGAATTTGTGTTCAGAGACTCTCCTGTGAGCAAGGTACCTGTGAGGCAGTGAGCCCTGGTGGCTTCATCCTGTGGGAGACCTGAGTTTGTCTCAGTACAGGAAGGTACATACTGTTACGAGTAGTCCTGGGTCACAGCACGTGTGGATGGTGCAGAGCTGCCTTGCTGAGTGCCATGACCAGCGTGTCTGGCATCTCCCGGGGCCACTGGAAGTTCAGAGCTCTGGGCTCGGTTGGTTTTTGTTCATGTTTCCCTAACTGCTGGTTGAAGATGCAGAATGCACAGGAGGAAGCAGTGCTCTGACCCATGGTCTCTCCGGTCCCAGTGCAGAGGGTGAGCAGGGTTTCTCACCTCTGGTTTTGCTGGAGTGGAAGCACTCTTGATTGGAGGTGAAGGCAGCTGTGGAGGAGCTCAGCCTGTGCTGGGAATCCACTGGAGGAGCTGTCAGTGCTGGCAGCTGGTATTTTTAGAGGACATTGCTCCTAGGCAGGAGCCCCGGCTTCCCTTTTCACTGTGGGTGCGAAGCGCGACTGTGCTGGTGCAGCAGACAACGGCTCTGGTGAAGGTGTTGGGGAGTGGCTGTGTTGGGAACAACTGTTGTGAATGTGAGCCGGAAATATCTTAGTGGTGGGGCTGTGATTCGGTCCTTGTGGTGATTTATGGAATCTCTGGTGTTGATAGACCCGGCAGCCTGGCTGTGCTTCCACCCAGCACATCTGTATCCTCTTGTCTTGGTCCTTTGGCCATCCCCAGTCCACAGGACCATGCTTGGCTGAGGGTACTGGCTTGGAGCAGCGCTGGCCTTCCTTGGTTAGTCCTGGTTTTGGAGCAGGGGATGCTGCACCCAGGCTAGCAGAGAGAAAGCAGATGGGGAGTGTGTGGTAATGAGGATGGGCGAAGAGTAACCTGTGGGTCAGCAGTGTTCTGCTGCTGAGGGTTGAACAGATGTAACTAATGCAGGGTAAATTAAATTGCAAGGGGTGTGAGGATTGGCGGTGGAGATCTGCTCCACAAACTGGGTGTGCAGTGAAATATGTCCAGAGAGGAACCTGCCTGTCACTGTCCTTATTTAAAGCCTGGTTTGTTTCTGAGGGTCTTGTGTTTAAACAAAGCTTAAAACACTTTAACAGTGCCAGCAAGGGCGAGAATTCAGCACAGAAAAGCACTGGCTGCCCAGAGGGGCTGTGACATCTCCATCCGTTTTTGAGATACTTAAAAGCCATCTAGATATGGGCCTGGGCAACTGGCTCTGGGTGGCCTGGCTTGAGCATGTGGGTCAGACCAGATGACCTCCAGAGGTCCCTTCCCACCTCAACCATCCTGTGATTCTCCATGAGCTGTGGCCCAAAAGGAGCTGCAGTGCTTACCAGGACAGTCCTGCTTTTCTGCTTTCTTCCTTCCTTGTTTCCACTAAAGGCAACAAATGTGGGTCGTGTCCACCTTGCCTCTGGAAGACGAAGAAGCAGAAATGGAGCAGGTATTGGCATGCCACAGGATGGCATCTGGAAAATCCTGCCTTATTTCTCATGCTGTTAAAACATTATGGATAAAGTTGTCCTGGCAAAATAATTTTAACTGTGTGCTGTTGCTTATTTTTGAGCAAGGACCGCAGAGAGTCTCAAAGAGTGGTGTGCTTCGCGGCTGTGCCCCGGCTGAGGGAAATGAGCATGTGGGGCCACGGGGGACACTTTCCCTGTACAGCTGTGGTGGGTGGCCAGCCTGTGGCTCTTGCCAGGCTGCTGTATTAGCAGTGCCAATGGGTGGTCATAAGTTGGGAAGAAAAAACGTTAGAGCAAGAGGGGTCATGCCAGGGGTGGAGGAAGGGAGCTGGCCTGGTGGAGAAATCCGTAAAAGAGTAAATCCACTGAGATTGGACGAGAGAGTGGGAGAGTGCTCTGCTTATATTGGGGCTCAACAAACCAGCGTTCTGCTGTAACAGTCGTGCATTTCTGAAATTATTTCAGTGTTTATCCATTATAGCAGGCTTATTTTATGCTTTAAGTGTGAAAGCTGTGGCTGCTAGGCTTTGTGCTGCTGCAGGGCTTCCTGACACAGCTCTAACACAGCTGTCCCTGTCACACGGTGTGTCCTGCATTCACCCTGTGGTGCTCAGAGGGCTGGTCCATGGGGTTTGGGCTGTGCCGGGGGTCAGGCAGAGAGCCTGCTCACTGCACGGGGCTGTGCTTGTGCCCTCCCCAGGAAGGGAGGGAGTAGGAGCCAAGGGCTGCATGTTAAGGGATCAGTTCTACGGTGGTGATGTGGGCAGAGCCCCCAGGTGTTCTGCTGGCACATCTGGTTTCTTAGCCAAGAAGGTCTCTATTTCATAAGCCTGGAATGACTCACCAGTGGTTTTGCTCTTGCAAGGAGTGACTATGAGCTCCTTCCTTCCTCACATCCTTCAGAGAGCGAACATGCAGCACTTGGCAGTTATTAGCTTCGAGCACCATATGGAGGAATGTGAAATAAAGCAGCAGCTCTTCCCAAGTGTGGTTAGCTGATGGCACCGGCCCTTCTGAGGATGGCAGTGGTGTGTTTCAGACTATCTCCCTGCTGTCTGTTGTAAAGTTTGTGCCACATCCCTCTTGGAAAAGCTGGTGCAGGTTGGAGCTGCTCAGCTTGGGAAGGACCTGGGCTCGGTGACCCAGAACTGGCGCCCTGGTGCTGCTCAGCAGCAGAGGTGGACTAGAAGAGCTGTTGTGCTTATTGCCTTGTGTGCTGGAGCCAGGTGTACCCTGGCTAACCCCTAGGTTATTGAGGAGGTGGCTGTGGTGTCTGCCAGCTGTGCAGCAGCAGTGCTTGGCTCCTGGGGTTCATCTTGAGCCCAGGGAGAGCTTGGTGCTGATGTGATGAGGATAAGGTGAGCCTGGAGACACCTCTGCTAGTGGTTCCCGGTGTTATGTCACCAAGACCTTATTCTTGTGTCAGTCTCATCTTTGCCTTCCCTCTCAAATCTCACCTTTGAGGAGCTACTCAGGACCTTTCCCATGTGCTTGGTGCCAAAGGTTTAAGCTCTGCAGCCTGCAGGGTTTGCCTGTGCAGGGAGCCTGGGTGTTAGACCCAGACTGTGTCAGGTGTGTAAAATATCCTGGGAGGATCAAAGCTTTTGCATTGCTGAGAGATGCTCTTGGGTGTCTGTTGTGCTAGCAGAGATTCCAGTTTTAACTAGTCTGAGATCATGGTGAAGTGATCTCAGACAAAATCATATGCAGGTTAAGATCCCCTTAAGGCTGTTTTTTCTCAATTAAAATTCCAAGTTTATGGCTGCTCACTTAGAGCATTTTACCACTTTGGAGAACAGAGGTGTCATTAACTTCATAATTGTAAGACCGTCTTATTACACGTTACAGTGTAAATAAAACTTAACCTAAAGCATGGGGATGTAAAGCAAAACCCTGCTGAGCTGTATAAACCTGGTGCCTTAATGGACCAGCTTGGGTGAACTGTGTTGTCTGTGTACAGACCTTCATCTGGGACTTTCTGTGGATGCTCTGAGAGGTGTCTGCTCTTGGGTGTCCCTGGCCAGGAGATGCATACGGGGCTCCTCAGGTGTTGAATCTCTCAAGGTCTGGAAAGAGGAAGAGGCTGGTTTTGCAGCCTGTCAGTGCTGCAAGGGGTGTCTGAAAGCTGGGCAGGGGCTGTTCCGCAGGGGCTGGTGGGACAGGACAAG
>NW_010405786.1:5373-13089 GCF_000710305.1 Buceros rhinoceros silvestris | reverse complement strand
GGGCCCAGGCGGCCCCCAGAGGTGGCAGCAGCCCCATCGCTGGCCCCATGGCAGGTCAGGTTGGCCCTTGGGGCTCTGAGCCCCCTGCTCTGGGGGCAGATGTCCCTGCTCCCTGCAGGGGGTTGTGCTGGGTGAGCTCTGAAGGTCCCTTCAGCCCAAACAAGTCTGGGGTTCTGTGATTTCCCAATTTAAGTCATTTGGAGGGTGTGATGTGAAGGTCATTGGGGGCTGTGTAGGGTGGGTGGTTGAGGAGAGAGGGGGAAAGGGAGAGATGAAATATGCTGAGGAGACGGTCAGCTTGAGTGGGGGGTGGAAAACTAGAACTGTTTTTCCATTTTTTTCGAGGCAGATTTCCTTGGCCTGCAGGTTGGGACTGTGCTGTGTTTGAGCATCACCTGTCACAGTGGGATCGCTGCTTTTGGCAGAGCTTTGAAGGGTTTAGTGCAATGTAAATAATAATAATTAGCATGTCGGTATGAAACAGTCATGGTAGGGTTTAGTTTGGGGGGGGTGGGGAACCAAAGGAGAAGCATTATTAATGACTGTAAGGAGTATTAAAGGATCATTTGCCTTCACTGTGGTGTGGCGAATTCAGGGAGCTGTTTTAGTGTGAATCCTATCGGCTCCGCTGCTGCTGGAGCAGAGGGGCAGGGTGAGCTGTAAGCTGTTGTCCAACTTCAGGGTGATTTCTAGAAGGTCCTGGAGAATGTTTTCTATTCTTATATATTTGAAACAAAAGAAATGGGAAGATCAGAAGATGCGGTAGGCTCTGCAAGCCTGTCAGCTTGTTGCCTTTTTAAATAGGAAGGTGAAAATGAGGTTTACAGAGGAGGTAGAAATCAAAGAAAGGATGGTGATGGCTTTCAAAGTTGTCTTGGAGTATGTCCTGTGTGCGTGAGAAATACAGAGCAAATCCTCCCAGAGGTGGGAAATGAGGATGCTGTCCAGGCATCTGATTCTGGTCACGGGTGGGTGGTGCTGAGTACCTGCTCCAATTGGCTTATCAAAAGACTTTCTCCTCCCCTCCTAGGGGAACCTGCCATAGCCGTGTGCCGGGACTGTAATTCAACAGCATCCGTTCTCCTTTGCCTGGGGAAAAACGTGCCTTTTTCAGCTTCCCATCATCTGAGCCCCTCTGTCATAAAGGTTCATACGTGACTAGAACCGTCTAGTGCCTCAGTGATCCAATAATGTAAGAAATTGGTACAGTCTGGTCGGGCATTGAGTAGGATAAGGAAAGCGGCCCAGAAACAGCAACACTTAAGCTTTCAGGTGTTTGCAGAGTTATGAAATGATGAAACCCAAGTAATCCTAAAGCTGTCCTATTGCGTACGTTGAGGTGTTTGTTCTGCAGAGGTAAGTCTGTGATATCTCCTTCCTGATCCCCGCAATAGCAGGAGCTAAGATAAGTCTAGGGGATCTGTTCACAAAATACCCATCTTCTGGGTTCGCTTGTGTGCTTCTCATTTTAAGGTAATCTTGATGTTCATCTCCCTTCTTCAGCCTGTGCTGTTGAGTAGCAGCTCCCCTGTCAGGGTTTCAGGTCTGTGGTGTTGATTCATTTTGCTCTGCAGTCTGGCACAACCTTGCTCTGCTGTGCCATGAGTGACTGAACCACCCCAGAGACCTCTGGCCCCTGCGGGAAGCAGCTCTGCCTCACCTGAAGCAATGGTGTGTGGTAGGACAGTGACGCGTGGCGGGCAGGTGTGTCTGCATGGGTTTGAGGCTTGGCGAGATGGTGGCTCTGGATCTCGGGGCAGAAGTGGTTGTTCCTATGGCAGGGCAGCCCCAAGGCTGTGCTCAAACCCAAGCAAAAGTCCGGGATGTGATGCAGAAGGTACTGTGGGAAGCGGCATCATTCAGCTGTGACTACTGGAGGTCCTTGAAGGGCCCCTCTAAGGTAGAGGTGGGGTGTGAGGGGAACTGCAGGACCTGGGTGCCGGGGCACTTAGAGGTACCTGGAAACTTCTGCTTCAGCCCTCCGACTTCTCAGAGAACGTACTGGCCTCTTTGTTTCTCTTCTTGCTGTAGAGTTGCCAAAAAAGAGTTTTCAAGGCAGAAATCTTTCTTTCAACAACCCGTGAGGTAGCAGCATCGCAGATTCTCCGGGGATATGAAATGAGGCACGAACCAGTGCAATGCTTGTGTTTGGGTAAAAAGCAATACTCTGGGTTTGGACATGGTTGTGGCCAAGTGATTTATCGGTTCGCTGTCTGAGGGAAATGGGGTTTACTCGGCCATGCTGTCTGTGCCTGTTCCTCACTGCTGGCTCCCGGGGCTGGAGAGAGTTCTTAGTCATCTGAGGGCGTCCTCCAAGGCACAAACCCCGAAATGCTCAGTGCCCTCACCCCTGTGCCTGTTTGTGTGGCTGGCTCAGCTCCTCCTGATGTGGATCACTTCTTGAAAACACCCCCTTTACAAGTCGGTGTGCTGAGAAATGGGGTTTGGGGGAGCTCTGGGAGAAGTTGCTGAGTGCTTCAATTTGCAGCTCGATGCTTTTCATGTGTCAAGTGAGTGCTGTGAGAATCTCGTTAGGGCATGTCATTAATTGCTTCATCACTGTAGCAGGGTTGAAATGTTAGAATCCCATCAATGGGCTGTTTTTCCCTGTGTTCCTGGCTGTGGTGGGTATGTCTTGTGGAATATTGTTTGTGTGACACGTTCCTTTATCGCAGGGAAATCGCTTTCATTTCGTGTGAATTGAATAAAAATGTGCAGAATGACATCACGCTGCTTAAGCAAATGGCAACAGCCAAAGCCGAACTAGTTCAGCGTTGGCTTTTTATAGCACATGAATGAAATTGCTCACTAGAGCAGCTGTGAGTCGAAGGGTTCTTAACCACACATGGTTCAGGTAAATCACTTCTGAAAAGTCCTTTTTAAGGTCTTCAGGGAGAGAGAGAGCAAGGAAAAAAGTTGAACTGAAGATTATTTTAAGGCACATTGTTTCTCGCTGTGGAGTGCGGTGCGGGGCTGTGAGGCTCGGGAGACTGAATATTAAAATTACCATCCTGTTACATAAGTGCTAAATAAAGAATATAATCAAGACTTTACAGAGAAATAGTTCAGATCCTCAGATGGAGCGCAAGAGTTTGAATTTCCACAGGCTCTTGGCTGTCTGAACACAGCGTGGGTATCCTCTGGATGTGATCTTGGCAGGAAAGCCACCTCTGCCTCCTGCCAGGCTCCTTCAGAGCTCTTTCCAGTCAACAACAAATTGCTCCCAGCTCTTTCTAGTCAACATCTTGCCTTTTGGATTTGAGGCAGTTGTACATGTGGTGGTTGTGCAGGAAGCCCAGGTTTACTTCTCCAGGACAGGAAATCTCTAATTCCCTGGGCCATGCTTGAGTTGCCAGGGTGTTTTCTTGGCCATGGGAAATATGAATCCATGGAAAGGCTGCAGGTAGGATTGCAGGCTCTTATGGGTCAGGCAATCCTGAAGTGCAGGTTCTCAGACCTGGATCTGTTGCAGGACCTAGAGGGGCTCACCCAGCAGTGACATTCAGACTTGTTAATGCTCCTTTGTCCCCCAACCTTGTGGCCACGGCAGGCTGGGGAGAGGCTGGAACAGCTCTGAGTTCACATCATCTCTCATCAGAGGTGCTGAGGTTGAACAGCTTTGAATTGTTTTTCATGGTTGTTGCTTGCATGTATTTACAGGAAACATCACACCTGTACCAGGCAGTCTCCTCCATGCTGATGTGCAGCACGTGGGGTGGAAGTTGTGACTTAACCCTAAACAAGGGCATGGGCATGCCCCCCAGGTCAGACTATGTCCAGTGCCTTCCCTTCACAGGAACTCGGGGCAGATGACTGCAAAAGGGGTATAAGGTCTGTCCTGGAAATGTCTTTTCCTCTGGTGTGCTCTCCCGAGTTCCTCAGAAGGGTTTCCTGTGATGGGGGTTGCACATGTATCTGTGCGTTTAAGAGTCTTAAATGAGCCTTTCCTTCTGCAAGTCTCTGCACTTCTGAAACACTTTCTATTTTTGGTCTTAAATATTCTCAGAGCTACACAATTTCCTTGCACAGTGTGAAGCAGCAGCTGCATGGTTTCATTGCTGCCTCCTGGTTCTCATGCTATGAAAACCAGTGCACGCTGGCTCTGCCACCTTCTCGTGGTGTGAGCCATGCTCTGAGAGGCTGCAGCACCCCAGGAAGCGGAGTGGAGGAAGGATGACTGCTGCCGTTTCCTTTTGTGGTGCGAATATGACAAATTGAAGGGCTGGTTCTTCAGCAGATGACAGAAGTGTGCACGCAGCACCAGATGCCGTGGAATTGTGGGCATTTGAATGGGACTGTGTTCTTCTGGCAGGAAAAAACAGGCTCCTGGATGTTAAAGTTAGAGGCAACCTGTGAAATCTTCTGTTTCCAATGTAACATGGAGGCCTCTAAAGATGCATCTGTGTTTCTAAGGTCAGAGGTGGAAGAAAACCAGCAGCAGAGTGATGCTTTCCAGGGACACTTCTGTAGTTCTTTGCACACTCCTGTTCTGTTGTTGAGTCATCCAAGAGGTTCTTTCAGTTGTGTTACTGTTTTATCAAAAGCTGGGCAGTGCTGGGCAGTTTGAGGGCGTTTCATGCTTATGCTTTTTTGGCTTGGAAATAATCGTGCAATAAGAGCTAAGAATGCTCTGGGACCTTTTCATGGTTCCTCTCTAACTGTAGCACTGAAGAACAGTTCATCAATGTGAAAAGCAATTATGATGTTAATTATGACCAGTGACAGAACTTCTGTTTTCTCACCCACCAGCTTCTGTGGTCTCCGAGGCTGCTCTTCTCCCAGGTATTGCGGTGCGGGGGGAGCTCTGATGCATCTTGTCGCTGCTCTTTGAATCATGCCTGTAACTTTGAGCAGGGCACTCACTCGCCTCCTGGCATATGGAATAACTGGGGACGTTTTGATAATCGTGAGGAGGGGAAACTTTTTTCTTGAAATAGAAGTGTTGACATCTGCTTCGCAAAATAACAAATGTTCAGCCAAATAAACTCATTAAATACCCCTTGAGTGCTGTGGCAAGGCTATAATTGCACATCGTGCCTGACATCCTGAGCTCCTGTGTGAGGATTGCTAATTATTCTGCAGTTTTTTCCTCTTAGATGAGTGCCACAATAATGAGTATTTATCAGAAGGTTCCCAGTGGTTTGTTTCAGAGGGGTTTGATCATGACAGTCTTGTGCTGCTGGTATGTGAAACGAGTGCCTGGTGTATTTATGGAGCTGCTGGTGGTTGTGTTGGTAGTCACAATGCCCCTTGTTGTATGATGTCCATCTTCAAAGGTACCCATGGAGATTGGGACCCCAGATGTATTAAGAATGCTTCTATATCTACCTAAAAGCAGTCCTTAATATATGTAACAATGAATATAATGTAGTTTATGTACTACAAATATACAGCTCATATACCTAAAGGCATTAAACCAAACCAGCTTCCATTTGGAGCTGGCCATCAGGGCAGAGTGCAGCCCTCCTTTTGTTTTCTTTTACATAAAAACAGCTCTTGGATAAATAAGGCTGCAGCTGAGAAATGGGGAGAGACCTGGGTGAGTGCAGGAGTTCCCCTTGGTGGCTGTTGTTGTAGAATGTTATTGTGTCTCTATTTGTGTTTGTTTTTTCTTATTTAATGAAGAGATTAAAGCAGAGCACAACAACATAAATATTTTGGGTTTGAGTAAGAGGATCCAAAATATTGATGTTTCAACAAAATTGGAAGCCCAGTGGTAGCAACAAATACCACTTCAGCTCAGCCTAAACCCTTTTCCCCCAGTTTGGGAAGTGAACCAAAGAATCAATATTTGCCCAGCTCTAGATCTGGGTCAAAAAGATTAAAGTTTTTTCTCTGACATAGCACCAGGAGCTGAATGTATGTGCTGAGTACACCCACCTCCTCCTGAATAACTGAACACTTGTTTATTTTTTATCTCTAGGATTGCAGGCTGCAGTAATGGGAGATCAGTATTTGTTGTTCTCTTTACAGATGTGTTAGATCAGGCTGGGTGGGGGTCAGAGCAGCAGCCCAGTCCCAGAGCTGTCCCTACTCAGCCTTTATCGCTGGAGTAATGTGGTGGTGCAGCCTCGCTGTTCATCTCCATAATCTCATTTGTTCACGTACAGCAGAACACTTAACACATGACTATGTGAATAACTCGGATATCTGAATACTGCCCATTCCCCAAAACAGCTTTAGGTACCTGGAGATGTGCAGCTTCAGGAAAGGTGAGAGACACAGGGCGATGTGAGGAAAGGCTTTGTCAGGGTGACAGCTTCCAGATCTAGGATGTATAAACAGGCTCCTGTTTTTCTTCAGGAAAAGCAATTGTACCTTTTCTGGGTATTTTAGATACCTGTTTTGCATGGAGTGGCTGTGGCTGACCTGGGAC
The DNA here is from genome assembly GCF_000710305.1 of Buceros rhinoceros silvestris. Lineage (NCBI taxonomy): Eukaryota > Metazoa > Chordata > Aves > Bucerotiformes > Bucerotidae > Buceros > Buceros rhinoceros. The sequence continues at coordinate 6,713 of NW_010405786.1, read as the reverse complement.
AACATCAACAACAACCCCCCTCCTGTCGCTCAGCGGTCTGGATCGTGTAGGTCTGTACATGTCCACCTGGCAGGTTGCACTCGCATCCTGTTTCTTAGCGACAGACAAGGGGTGGCCAGCACTGCTTGGCCCGTGCACATCAGAACCAGACCCACTTACCTTTGGTGTGAGCCCAGGAGTGTTTGAACCGTCACAGGTGCTGACTGGAATACCTCGAGTGATGATGAATCCAGCACTAACCCTTCAGGTAGGTCTGGTGACCTGCTGAGAGGGGATCTTCTGTCTAAACGGCGAGTCTCAGTAGTGCCCAGCAACAGAACAAGGAGCAATTGACACAAGCTGAAACCTGGAAAGTGCCACCTGAACATGAGGAGAAATTTCTTTGCTGTGAGGGTGAGAGAGCTCTGGCCCAGGCTGCCCAGAGAGCCTCCTTCTCTGGAGAGATCCCAAATTCACCTTGACGCCATCCTGGGTACAGTTTGGGTGTTGAATGCACCAGAGGTGGCTTCAGTATGTAACATGCCTGCAGCCTGTGGTCTGGCAGGGTGACACCAATGCTTCCCTAAGGAACTGGGAGTCCATCTCGCTTTTTTCTAAGGCAGGATTTTGGTGGTTGTTTGGCTTTGTTTAATGTGGTGGAAAGCAGATGCCATCTCGAGTGCCGTTGTTCATGTGGTGGCCTTTCAGGCTGTGTACTGTGCTGTGGCAGAGCCTGGTGTTCCAGAGTCTTTCCTGGGATGTTTCTGGCTCTGGATCACACCAGCTGTGATGCTGGTGAGCCCAAGCAGTCAGAGTCAAGTAAAACACTGCCAGAAACTAAAGGACCACGTGCTTCAGAACTGAAGCCTGAGCTGTGGCTTGGACACAGTGGGAGCCCCTTCGTGATCTTCCTTGGGCTCACTCTAGAATGGCAACATTTCATGTAACTCCAGATAAGTGGGGGAAAAACACCCCCAAAAAACCTGCTAGTGCAGCCCTCCGTAGTAATTTTCCTCCAGATGTGGCTTTTATCCAAGATTTATATTGGCTACTTCTGCCTGTGATAAAGGTAACTTTAAAAGCCAACACTGTGAAACCAAACAGGGCTGGAGTGGGCGGAGGTGGTGGGTGTCTCCAGGGGACAGAGCTCAGCCATCCCCGCTGAGCGCAGGGGAGGCCACTGGAGTGCTGACAGACTGCCAAGCGAGCATTTGGTGTAGTGAATATTGACAGAGGCTTCGAGGAGCTGCGGGAGCTGTTCCTCGTGCATTAGCACTGTGATTTGGTACATGGCTGCCTCTTCCCAGGTAGTTCCTGCATGTGCCTGAAGGTTGCTCATCTCTACCAGATTTCTGTAGTCC
>NW_010405786.1:1040-5271 GCF_000710305.1 Buceros rhinoceros silvestris | reverse complement strand
CAGGAATGTGATGGTATAGTTAAAGATGCAGAGAAAAATGAAGTTTCTTTCTATGAAGGTTTTTTCCCCAGTGCTGTTGTTCTTAAATGGGACTTTAAAAATTCAAATGTCTAGAAAACTAAACTAAACTGGGGAGAGACTGAATAAAAATGACTTGTGGATGCATGCCATAGAAATTGTCTATTTTTAAGTGATAATTGTGAATTAAAACCTACATTGTTCATTATAATCTCTGCATGTGTGGCTATGCACCCATTCCTGCACGCAGCCGTGGTGGGGCAGCCAGTCAGGGAAACGGTGAGGAAATGGAGGTGCAGGGAAGACCTGCATCACACCTACCTGTGTGCAAACTCACCACTGCATTTATTCCTGTATTTGCACACTTAAAAATACACTGTCAAAGCTTCAAGATGCTCTAGGAGGGCCTTGTTTATCTCTTGCCTTTCACATACAGATTTGCATAGCTGAGTGCCGTGGTTTAAATTGCAAATGGCAGATACAGAGGCACAACCTGAGCTGTGCGATAGTGCGAGGGGTGCGTTTCGAAGGCATCGCCTTCATCGTGTTCCCTCTCCGCTGTGATGAACCCTGGTTGCCTGCATGTCCCCTGCCCACCATCCTTGATAGCATTCTGTGTGTTGTCCTCGGTGCGACTGCTCTCCAGCTGTTCGCTGTCCTCTTGTCCATTGCTTATGCACAGAGAATGTGTTGGAAGACAAAGGCTTCCCTCCTGAGACTGCTTCTCCTGAAATTTGTGGAGCAGCGAAGCTGAATTTGACATGAGCCATAACTCTCTGGCACGGGATGGATGGATCAGCTCCAGTGTAAACTCAGGCTGGTTTAGTCAGATCAGCCATCTGCCCGTGGTGGATTTATGCACTTGGGTGGCACTTGGGTTGCTGTGCAGTGGCTGAGCTTTGCCTGGCTCCCAGATGTCTGTGAGGAGGACATTGTCCTCCAGATTGAACTTCCTCCAAATTTTGGTTATTTCTTTCCATTGTGATCTTTCTTCTCTGATTTCCTCTGCTGACAGTGCTCTGGGCAAAGTCTCTGCCCCAGAAAGCTCAGTCTGCTGGGTAAGGGCAGTCAGGAAAATCCTCCTCCGTGGTGGGGTGGCTCCAGGGATGCTCAAGGTGTGCTGGAGCCCACTCTGGCATGTGCAGGGACATGTGCTGGTGCTGGGGAAAGCAGGCTGCCGCAGGGATGTTGAGCTCCTCGGCAAGGTATGTGGTGCCCGTGGGTGGCTGCCTGCGTCTCATCTGCTGGTGCTGAGCTGCCTCCTCCACTGCTGGCAGCAGCAAGGCTGCAGCGCTGAACCCAGCCGCGTCTGCGCTCTTCCCTGAGCACTTGTTCGCGGCGTTTTGCAGACACATCTCTTAAGCAGTGGGTCCTAAGGACTCAGTCTTGCTCTTTGGTTCCCATGTTCAGGATGTTAATTGTTCTGTGCTCTTGCCATTCCTCTTGACATATGTCATACCATTACCTTTGCTACAATGATGCTCTCTGTATGTTGTAGTGCTTTCAAACCTCCAGTCGCATCTCCTCATAAACTGGGCTTAAAGCTTTGCACTTCTCTGGTTTGAAGTGATAATAACATGTTTCTTCCTAAATATACTTTGTATAACAAAGCGAAGTAGATATTTTACATTTGAAAGTATTATTTTCTACTGGAGGCAGAGGAAAAAATACTGCTGCATCTTTTTTAATCTGTCCTTGACTTGTCTTCGAATGTTACAGAAAAACACTGTCAGTTCCAGTGTATGCAGATTGTTTTCAGGGAAGTAAATGTTTCAGTGGTGGCATTATGTTCCCATTCGATACACCTCAGTCTGGAAGCTGCTGAAGGGAGAAATGGGGACACTTTTGTCTAATTTGCAAAGCAGAAGCTGTTTCTGATGTGACGGGCTGTGTTACGGGGCTGAGGATGTCTCTCTGATCTGATTGGGTACTAAAATCTCGATGCAATGGGCTGTGATGTCAGGACAAGCAAAACCAAGCGGCGTGGTCTGAGTGATTGCCCAGACCCCATGTCATTGCCTCTCGAGTGGGGCATGAAGACCTAGAGGCCTTTTCTCTCCTCCTGCCTCAGTTAACTTGCAGCTTTGTTGATGTTGCTGACAAAACCAGGAACGTTTATTGTCCTGATCTTCAAAAAAGCCAAAATGTTTTCTTTGTTTGGACCAGCACCTTCTTTGTGCTCAATTCAGACCTGCTGACACAAGCAGGTTTTTGCTGCATCTCTGCTGTTGGCCAGAGCTGGTGGTGGCTTTCCCAGCGCCTCTGGCTCTGTTTGGGAAGCCCCTGTTGGAGCTGTGGTACTTCTGGGGTGGCTGCTGAGCTCTGCCGGAGGGGCAGAAAGCTCTGCTTCAGGCTGGGTGGGGTCTACAGGGCTTGCAGGAAAGGGAAAACATGTCGTTGTGGGTAGGGTGTGTACCTTTGCTGTGACCATTAGGGCAGCAAACCTTCATGAGACTGATGTCCATCCAGATGTTTTGTACTTGAGTATTTAACCTGTCCCATCTAATTTGATGTCTCCATTGCAGCCAGGCAGCTTGGGCTCCCTCCCACAGCTAACCTCTGAGAAAATGAGAGGTCTGACCCCAACTGACCAACCAACCTCTTCACCTTCAGCTGGTGAAGTCACCATCCCTGTAAGTCAGTGAAGGGACACCTGAAAGCCACCACTTTCAACTGTTTTTTTCCCTGGGAGACCCTGTTAAGAGGCACTTGACCCTCTCTTCATGGCCAAAATGAGAAACATGGGGAAGATGTTTGTGGTGACGCTTCATTAGCCACTGGAGAGTTTAATTGCAAGGTGAGCACAGGCTGTGTGCCATCGGCTTGGGCTGGGGGATCAGTGTGCTGCTCTTCCTGGTGGGACCAGATGGCCATTTAGAAATGCGGTGGGGTCACTTCTGGAAACTTGCCCGAAATCCATCATGGACCATTATATTCTGCCTCCCTAAAATCTTCCTGTTGCTTTGTTTAACTTTAGTTGGCAGCCAACATGTTCCTCCTTGGCAGATGAGAAGGGTGTCTCGGTGTTTAAAAGAGCAGTGCTGCAGTTGTATTTGTTTAATGTTCTGCTGAACAAAGTCAGAAGATGATTAATGAGCGCTGGAGATGCGAACCGGGGACTTGCTGCTTTTCAGCGAAAGGATAAACCAGACATCAGTGGGCTGGTGACGTGAAATCCTGCTCTTCTGTGCTAAAGCTGCAGTATGATGTATCACGGCTTGATCTACTCCAACAGCAAATTAGTTAATGATCCCGGGGTTTATTTTGTTGTGCTTTTCATTGGGTGGAGTGTGAATCAATCGGAATTCTCAGGCTGTGTGCCCTTTCAAATGTCCTAGTCCTGGCTGGCTTTAGCTAATAATGCCGGGTGTGTTGATGAAGTCAGCTATGGCCCAAAGTGGGCACAGGGTGTGCTGTAGCACCTCGATGCTATTGCAGATTGCAACACACTTCATAATCTAAAGAGCGTTTTTAGTTACCTGCCCACTGTCCCTTTTGAGTGATGGCTGTTCGATTCAATCTGGGTCGTGCTCTTCTGAGGCAGGAGCAAACACCTTTGTATCTCCTGACAGTTGATGAGGGACACAAAGTGCTTGGAATTGCAGTTCCAACTAGCCACAGGTTGCTCGTGGCACTGGAGTTAGTTTTCAGTGGGTAATGATGTCTCTTTTGTGCTGCTTGTGACACGGAGGATAGGGTGGGAGCAATTACTGTAGGTAAGGGCAAACCATGCCCCTGGGCTGCATTCACCATCCCTGGAAGCGTTGAAGGTCAAGTTGGACAGGGCTCCGAGTTCCCTCCTCTAGTGGAAGGTGTCCCTGGTCACTGCGAGGGGTTGGAACTAGATGATCTTAAAGGTCCTTTCCAACCCAAACCAGTCTGTGGTTCTGTCCCTAGAATACCTGACCTCCGTACAGGTATGTATGGGTTTTATCCTGAGGATGCTGCTGTGAGGCTGAGTTTACTAATTTTGCTGAGGCAAGGAGTGTCAGGAGGGGAAGTAGAGCTGGATTTGAGGCAGTTCCAGCCACCAGTGGGTTCAGCGTGACTTCCCTGCTTGTGGGGAGAATCCACTTTGTCTGTGCATTGCTGAACTGTCCCTGCAAGAGGTGACTTGTATCACAGAACCCCAGACTGGTTTGGGCTGAAGGGACCTTCAGAGCTCACCCAGCGCAACCCCCTGCAGGGAGCAGGGACATCTGCCCCCAGAGCA
>NW_010405786.1:0-915 GCF_000710305.1 Buceros rhinoceros silvestris | reverse complement strand
CCCACCTCTCGTGGCAGCCTGGGCCAGGGGCTCACCACCCTCAGCATCAAACGTTTCTCCCTTCTCTCTGCTCTGAATCTCCCTCTTCCAGTTTAATCCACCACCCCTTGTCCTGTCCCAACAGCTCCTGCTGCACAGCCCCTGCCCAGCTTTCGGACACCCCTTGCAGCACTGGGTATCTGGTGACTTGCATCATGAAGATCCCTCTGCAGAGCCAGCGTTTCTCCACTGAAAGAGTTTGTGCAGCTCCCAGGTGGAAGGCGTTTTGGAAATGCTCCTCAGGGAGGGTGGACGTGGCCCTTCGCTGTGCTGCCTCTCCTGGACATGGCTCTGAAAACGCTGTGGGGAGGTGGCACCGCTGGCTGGAGGAGCACCTTGTGCCATGGGTACGGCTGTCCGGGGCTCTTAGAGCTGCACAGGAAACTTTCCTGACTGCAGACACCTTGGGAATGGATGGGGCAGCCACAGGCAGTGGGATGGGGATGTGGAGCGAACGGGCACAGCATCGCTCACCCCTCTGCAATGTTTCCAGCCTTTAAAGTGCGCCCGGTGAAGCTCTGACCCCAATGAGGTGAATGGGAATGTTGCCACCACCTCCAGCAGTGCCAGGGTTGTGCCGAAGAGCTTGGGCCCTGTCTGCATCCATCCCCCTGCTCTGTCCTCCTGCACCACCGCGATGGTTCCTCCGCAGCGTGGCAGGCTGGGTTCTGGGCTCTTTGTTTTTGTTTAAAATAATTTTTCATTGGCTCGGAGCAGGGCTGTGAGTCAGTCATCGCCCCCCGGGCAGGGATGTCGCCGGCACATCACGCCGCTTTGGCTGTGGTTCAGTCCTGCCCCACCTTCCGCCTCAGCTGAGGTCTTAATTGAAATGCTGCTATTGATCGGGGATTGTTTGCTTGGATGCTCTCCCGCTTA
>NW_010405785.1:559-960 GCF_000710305.1 Buceros rhinoceros silvestris | reverse complement strand
CAAGGTCAGCAGCAGGCAGCCTGGAGTAGAAAACCTTCAGCATGTCTTTTCTTGTCTTTTTTTCCTCCTGCCGCTGTTGATGATACCTTTTTACTGGAATAACTCACTGGCGCTGACAGATAAGCTTTTAGGGTAGCGAAATCTCCGTGACACTTTAAGTGCCCTAAATGACAAAACAAGGACGTGCAGAATTACCCTGCGAGTACTCCGCAAAACACAACTTGTCAGAAACTCACGTATCGCTTCAGCCGCCCAGGCCACGGCGAGGACGGGCCAGCCCACCCTCCCCAGTGCTGTCGATGTGGCGGACGGGGAAGCAGGACGGTGTGAGCCCAGGAGAAAGAGAGAAAAAAGGCAAAATGTGTCGTAGTGTGGAAGAGCTTCCCGAGTGGTGGGGATGG
>NW_010405785.1:0-403 GCF_000710305.1 Buceros rhinoceros silvestris | reverse complement strand
GAGTGTGGGGGATGGAGGCTCTTTCGGCCCTCTGCTGAGGGCCCCTCCCTGCCGCCGCCCCAGTGATGGATGAGAATCAAATGGCTGTAAATTGCCGGGTGCTGCAGCAGCGTTTTTGCGACCGGCGGGCGGGGGCGGTGGGGCGGGCCAGCGACTGTCAAGTGCCAGCGACCGACGTGGGGAGGGAGAGGTGACAGCCGGCAAGATCTGCTCCCCGTCAGCGGTGGGGAAAGGGGATAAAGGGGCACCATCAGCCAGACAAGGTAATGGGTACGGCGGAGCCGAACGGGGAAAGCAGTGGGAGAAAGGCACCGATCAGCCAGGGAGCGAGGTGGCCCCTCTGAAGAATGAACAAATCATTCACACGGAAAACCTTTGGCTGCCCTAAGGCCAAGCTTGTGCC
>NW_010405784.1:15707-18229 GCF_000710305.1 Buceros rhinoceros silvestris | reverse complement strand
GGCAAACCTTTTACGCAAATAAAAACATAGTCCTCCTCTCCTTCGGGGTGGCTGCAGGGATGCTTCTTCCAGACTCCCCTACACACACATCTGCGCCGCGGGCCAGCCAGGTCGCATCTTAAGGGAATATCTTCAAATTCCACTGCGCGTAGGGGCTACTTCATCCGCCGCAGGGATAAGGGGTACCGCTGGGTCCATCCATCAGGGCAAGACAGTTCATTAGACCACCCCCGCCAGGAATCAGCAGAAAAACGGAGAAGGTCCTACCCATGTTGCAGAAGGAGTCTTCTACTGCTTCAGGGAACTAGCAGGTCTCGGACGTGTCTTTCTCTCCGTGATAACAGTCTCTCCAGTCCGAGGGCGTAAGCCTCAGAGTCCTGCGCAGCATATCTGAAGCAGCGCGGACGAGATAGAGAGGAGGGCGGATAGAGCAGAGAGGGGGAAAGCGAGACGGCAAAATGCTGTCAAATCTTCTCGGCACGCCCCCTTTTATGACTTCATTCATGGAGGCGAGTTCTCCTTCCCGGAGGCTTGGGAGAACCACAGCTCTCTGGGAAGAAGAAAGCCAGACAACATGAGAGCATCCGGTTCCACCTTGTTGGACCCAGGACACTTTCCTACTCCCTTCTGATCTCCACCAAATTCTAAACCAGCACCAGCTGTGAAAGGCGAGGTGGTAGTATCCTAACACGTACGTGTGAGGTGCTTCCCTCAGGAGGAACCACCTAAACACAGCTTTGAAAACAGTTCAAACTGTTCCGTTACTTTCAGTCCCCTCTTACAACAGCTCTTCCTCCTCTTCCCCAGTCACGCTGCTTCCATTCACGATGCTCTCGGTGCAACACAGAGCACTGCTCATTAGAAAAGCCTGAAAGCACTTGACTGCAACTACAAGGAAAAGGGATAAGTGAAGACTGGCAAAATAAATGAAATTAAAAGTACATAAATGACTCAAAAATAGGTGGAATGGAAATAGTCCATTATGTTGGTGGATCCATTAAATTTAACTCATAATAGTGTTTCCCTCAGTGGTATAACCATCAATTCTGGGAAGACAACTCAACAATCAGAAACAAAGAAGATCCAGGATAAATATCTGAAATCCCCAACTTAGCTAAAAAAATCTTCATGTAATATCAATTAGAAGAAAACTATCCAATTTCAAATCTCAGTAAGCTTACAGACTACCTGTAGAGACTGATTACTTGTTTTAGTACCAAATCCACAGCTGCTGAGTGACTTGACTGGGATTTTGGGTTGCTCAGCAATCCTGAAAAATCAGGATGCCTCAAATTAGAATTTAGGAACTTAACTTGAAATCCCCAGCTTATGAGTGCCATTCTTCCATTACACCTCAAAAAAGACCACAATATACAAAGCTCTAAAAGACATCATTTTTGCTTCAAAAAGTCGTAGCTATTCTTCATTATTTATTGCCTCTCTAATAGCCATTTGAGAATGACCTTTACATTTAAAGATCCTGCCCTGTGGGTATCCACTGTGTCATATCAAGGACTGGATGACAGAGCAGAAGACAAAGATTTGTGGCTGGGCAGGAGCCTCCAAGTTTCCATTCAGATAGTTAAATTTAAGGTCTTTCTTTAAAACCATCCAAATAAAAGGAATAGAAAAATTGTTCTTGCCTTTCTAAGTGATCTTCCACTTCACAGGTCTAAGAAAATGACTTCTCATTGGGAAAAAAAAAATTATAGAACTAAAACTGGAAAAGGTAAGGATGGCTATCGAAGCTTCCTCTCTTGTCTTTCAAGTTCAGTTCTACTGAGAAAAATTAATTAACCAGAATTGTAAAAGAATGCTGCTCCAGAAGCCAGTATTTGAGAACAAGACAAGAAGAAACACCCTCAAAAATTAGGCGTAAGGTTTCCTAAACCACTTCAAACCTAGACCTTTCCAAAGCTTCCCACACTGGAGGAAACTAATGCTTTGTAGTATCACGCACATTAAAAGAATCACTGTATCACCGAACACATCACTGTCGTTGAACGGCTTCGTTTCGTTGTGGTTTGTTCTGTTCGCTTCAAGGTTTCTGTAGCATTTACTGGATTAGTTCCAAGTGCGACCTGGAGTTCATCCCATTTGCCCAGATGGTGCCTCTGCATGGGACAGGGCGGGGAGGACGGACGTCCTCCTTCAACCTCAGCTGAGGACAGCTCCAATTTTATGTAAGCCCAACAACGACCCTACACAGAATACTGGGGTCAAACAAACAAAAAAACTGCAACAGCACCCAATGCCTCTGGGCCAATTCTGTGCTGCAGGGAGAGGATGCAGGCCTATTTACGACCATATATCATAGCACCAAATCACGCTGCAGCCTTAACGCACGCAGTTTCTGCCTCGCTGGTATGAAACTTAGTGTGTGTGCTCCAATACTCAAGCATACTCCAAGGGAATGTAACTCATAAGCAGTCTAAAAAAGTCATGACTTCAGGTATTAATTTTGTGACTTCTGCACTATTTTTCAATTTGACAGCTTTAAAATCAGCCCTGCAGAATGCCGA
>NW_010405784.1:14253-15612 GCF_000710305.1 Buceros rhinoceros silvestris | reverse complement strand
TCCCTTCAGATTCCCGAGTCAAAAAGACCTCAGACTGCATTCGTGCCTTTTCCTATACATAACTAAATCTCCTGTGAGGCATCTAACCAATAACGAAATGAGTGTGAATTGAAAGTTGCCCATTTTACAGGCTATAACTGTATTTGATCAAGGTCCAAGTCTTGCAAAACAAGGGACCAAAATAAGAAGGAAAAGAAAAAAACAATCTTTTCTCTCACTGTTGAAAGTGAACTTACAATCCAGCTGGTTATCAAAACTACTCATCTATTATAAGAAGTAAAGAATTGGGTCTAAATGTAATGCTAGAGTTATATTTTCCTAAGTGTTAATGCTAAAATTATTATAAATTGTATAAAAATGTGGTTTTATTAAGGTCCAGAGCCAAGATTTTGCCATCAATCTTCTGCACCACTCCTAAGAGGTTGCAACAGTTACCAAGACACAAATCCACTGGCACAAAACATTGAACTCACATTGTTGATCTAACTGTGAACTCAGGAAACTCCAAGAACAATGAAATCTAAATCTATCACAAAGTATCCTAATATTGCCCTCATTCGGAAAGAAACCGATCAGTAAGAAAGCCGGTCAGCTCCAACACAGCTGGAGATGCTGAGGCAAAGAACCGGAAAGAACTGGAGAGACTGAACTGAGATAAATCCGTTTGTCCAGTTTGAACAGCACAAGACATAACCTGGATTTATTTATACTCGTGAGATTATTTTGTTGTGGACTATAAAGGACTATAAAGGTGGCATGAATAATAAATTTAAGTGACCGACAACCTTCTGTTACGTGGAAAGTTCTCACAGGATTGAAAAAGGCTTCTTGTAGCAGTAGCCAAGGAACCGTGTTTAGTATCTAACCAAAGCTGTATGCAATATAACAATTTTTTTAAAGACTACAGTCTTGCATAGCTAGAATAATGCTGTTTTCATTAAAAACCAAACAACCGAACAAAACCCCACACATTCCCTGCAGCGTTTAAGATTTCAATTCTAATTCTGGATGTTCAAATCTTCCATCAGGCAAAACAGACTGGAACAGACGTCACCACCAACAAAGATGACCTGATCTTGAGTCAGTCTTAATGTTTAATCTAGTCAAGAAATATTTTAATGCCTTTTATGTTCACCTGGTCACACCACACTTCAAGGAAAAAGGGCCAATATGCTGTTACATTGAAGAAATGAGAGCAATGCAATTGAGGGGGACAGACTGAAATGTGACGTAACAAACCAGACCCAGGCACTCCCTCCCTTTGCCCTTTAATGCTCTACCTTGTTTCAGCAGTTATTTCTTAACTGAGATGAGAAACTTGACTTTTTGAACATATATTAGTATCTTGTCTTCGGTTCA
>NW_010405784.1:12760-13751 GCF_000710305.1 Buceros rhinoceros silvestris | reverse complement strand
TGCTTACAGCATGAATGAGGCTTGGACCAAAATGTATATCATTAATAATACTAACAAGATACTTTATTCAAAAGCAAAAATGCCTTTTAATTAAAATATTGCAAAGTTTTGATGATTTCTAGACTGCAAACACTGTTACGGGGCACATTAGAAATACCTGCTAGCGCCCACACCTTCATTTTTCAGTATTTTAAACTACCAGTAAGAAGCACGATTCCAATAACAGGAGGGGAAACCAAACATCCACCTGAAATTTCAAATCTTGCTGTACAAGCATATAACTTTTTCAAATAATAATTACTTTATATGGAAGCAAAATTAAAATACCCCTGGCCTTGCTGGTTTCTGCACGTTCACTTTAATTCTGCTGAAGGAAAACCAACAAGACACACTCAGTGAGGAAAATTATTTAAACAGTAACATCTAAAGCTACGATCCAAAGCCTGACATTTTCCCATTTTGTCCCTATCTGGAATCCATGAACGAGAGGAAAAGGCCTGAAGATGCAGTAGGTGCACGGAACCGCAATACCAGAAAACACGTTTGAGCACAGAGAACCCACTTAAACAACAGACACTTAAACAAGTCGGTGCACAAGCACCTCACAAAGAAAGGACTGGAATGCACCTTAAAAATACATTTCAATCCTAGAACATAACTACTGATACTGGTTTTAAAAGAAAATGAGAAAATGTTATTGGGGCAAACAAGCATTAACTGATGTAACCGCAAAAGGAAAGGAGCAGGATGGAACAGCTTTCCTCTAAAAAACTCGCGACAGTATATAGATCTGGAGATACGCTGACAGGCAGAGCAAACCCCACACTGTGTCTAACTCTGCAACTATACCAGCCCCACTTATACGGAGATCTGGTTTTATTTCTCAGTGGATAACATTATTTCAGAAAAAAACCCTACATGCTGCTGATATTCTGACACTGCAGCCTCTGCACTGTTTTTCCTGTCGGTACGATACCAGCCTCTATGGCAC
>NW_010405784.1:0-12642 GCF_000710305.1 Buceros rhinoceros silvestris | reverse complement strand
CCTGACCCGGCTGCAGCGTGGGAGCGGTGGGTATGTGACAGCCACGTGCGGCGGACGCATCCCTACTTCACAAAATCATGGCGTTCAGCTGTGGACTGCCTACAATAATCACTTGACTCTTAACTGTTATAATTATTGGAAGAAATTAAAGTTTATCCCTTAATAACTCATATCAGAACTATCAATATAGTCCCCTTCATGACAGCTTTGTTGATGCTCTTCTAGAAGATATTTTGCTTCAGCAGCAAGAAAAGATGGGGACAATTTATCACACTGACACTTCTACTCTGACAGCCATCTTACACACACACACACAGAGGCCCGGCCGTAGACATCCATTTTATTCGGAAAGACCAAGGGAAGTAAATAGTGCATTCTTTTCCTTACAAACCAAATACGGAAAGAAATACCCGGAGTTTGTATGTGAAAGGTGATGAAGATGTATAACACAACAGAGCAGGAAGGTAAGAGCAGACGCTTGGGGTCGGCCCTTGGTTCCTCCAGCATCAGGTCTGTCCGCAACAGCAACTCCTGATGCCCAGGGACAAGCGTAAGAACAAGACAAACATACTGTGACAATTCCCACACCACAGTCTTCCAGCCCTTGGTGATCTGCGGCACACGGACTCACAGGCCAGAAGCATGAAGACAGCATTTAATACACTATTCCCCTTGAATTTCTCTGAATTTTTAACCTATGTCAGCTTTTGAAATCCAGAGAGTCTTTTGTATTTCACAATTCACTACATACTGCTACCTTGATTTTAATTCGTTCACATCAGAAGAGAAACAGTATGTAACTATATCCAGACCTCCCCCACGGCATTCACACCCTTCCGGACCTCTCTGTACCATCATCCTTTCTTTTCTAGGTTGGAAAATCCTGGAGACTGTAACTCTTCCCTTAGAGAAGAGCAGTTCCCGTGTGAACGCTCAGAACTCCTCCCAGCTGTGCTGCCGTGGGCCTGTGACACTCCGTGGTCAAGGGCCAGACACGCCGTGGTGGCAGCGGTGATGTTTTCTAAGCGATTTCTTTATTACTTCTGTGATTACTAATATCTCAGTACTCGTTGGTAAGCCATGCCCCATTAAACTACCATTCCCATAAGGCGATTTATAGTAACCCAAATTCCTCCTCCTGACAGGAAACAGATGCAGTTTGTTCTGTTATTGTCCGAAAACTAAGGACTGCTTCACTTCAGAATCAATTACTACATTTAATCTCTTGAATTTCATCTGACACTTGAAATCCAAATCTTCCCCAAAATAAATCATCAACAGGAATTTCTCACCTACATCACATTTCAAAGCTCTTTTTACCAGTAAAAAATGTTTGCCTTGCTATGAATTTATTTTTAAACAAAATCGATACCATTACATGAACACTTTGTTATTATTTTTATTTTTAAAATGCAGGCATTACTAATGCAGTGAAATTCATAAAATAAGATGATCATCGAAGCACAGTTGTATCAATGACCAACCACACAGTCCTACTTTTCCTCCAAAAAGCTTCTCAAGCCAGGATAAACCAGAAGAAAGGAGCTGCAAATGCACCGGGAAAACACGGACATAACTTCCAGCGGCACTTAAGCAATAACCCTCAGGTACAGCCATGAGAACCAAAGGAAACACAAGAGAGGGGTAAAGTATCTCCACAAATCCCATGCAAAATCCTGATTCACCACCAAAACAATTTCTTTAGTTAGCAACATTTACAAATAAAATCAGTGGCAAATAATATTTCTGCCCAACAGAAGAGGTTGGAGAACTTGTCGTCTGTCGATAAGGCTTGTTGCCAAGACAGCCAAAATCTAGTAAGCAAGGTACAGCAACAGCTTCTGAATAGATAATGCAGCCTAAATACATTTGAGACTAGATGTAGCTCCCTTCAAGGACACGGTCTTCCTAGTATTCACATAAAAGTTGTTACACGAGTCAAGCGAAGAACACATCTATGTAACAGCAAAATTGAATTTAAAATTCAACTTTTCAGTTGAACTTAACAAAGCCAAAAGCCAGCAATCAAGTAAAGCACAGCCAGCAAAGGAAAACGATTTATTGGTTGCAAGTTCCCAAAGTTAAGAGATCACAGAAAATATGGTCTCCAAAAATCCTGAGTTGAAAAATAAAAAAATCTCTAAAATAACTTAGTTATGGTAGCATGCAGTTACGCTTACATTTATGAGATTCCTTGCTTTTCTATATGTCATCTTCATAAGCCAACGTGAGATACTGCCTGGACAATATTAAGTAGTCAATATTACAGAGAAAGTAGTTCTGGATGAAGGCGTTTCATTTACAGCCTGTGTTTGCATTCTGGCTTTGGTCATTCTAATATACACTTAAGACTCACCCAACTCTAGCCACAAAGTGGTCCCCAAAGCCCTTGAAATCAAGAAAAAGCTGCCACCCAAACCTTGCCGTTGTATGACTGTTGACAACCCTCACACACACATGGCTGCACTAGAACTCACTATAAAAACTGCAGTGTCCAAAAACTACTCGATTACAATAAAATTCTGTTATGAAGATCCTGTTCACCTCCTGAAGGCATAGAAGAAAAATAGACTAATCTGTTCTTGACCTAATAACAATTAATTACTCACAGTATACAGATCTCTCTCTTTTTAATTACAACGAACTTCCTTACCATTAAAAACCTCAATACACAAAGCTCTGCAAAAACCTCGTTGAGGCAGTTTGAGGCATTATGACCTTCAGCTGTCTGGGCCATGAGGATTAACACCATGTAATAAAAGTGTGAGCAGAGGACACACACATGCCAGTGCTCCCCACCGCACAGCCCCTACCCACTGCCGGAAACAGGTCTGCGCGATGCTGCCAGACTGGCCTGCAACACCCAAGGGGAGAGGAGGCTCCATTCTGCTGCTGGGGGGGAACCAGGTGAAGCCACTGCCAGTTTAGTCACTGTAGAACGGTACCGGGTCTGAATGGCACATCGTACCGAGAGAGACCAACACGAACCTCAGCAGCAAACAGGGGTACACGAATCCCAAAGCGACCCCAGTGGTTTGTGTTCGACAATCCTCACTGAAGCACACTTCTGAACAGGGAGGAACGCGGTAGCATTAAGGTAAGCTACAGAGTAAGTAAACAAAGGCCACTTGCCCTCAGCGCTTGGCCCCCAAAGCCACAACCGCTGCTGGGCTCATCCGATGCAGTAACTTCCAGCAGCAGATGAGGAGCAGTCCATCTGAGGAACAAGCAGTTCTTCTGCCTCAACACACAGCTCCTAGATGAGTTTCCCCACAATAAAATAGATATTGAGAGCCTGTATGTTACAATCACTTAATAAACAAAAATCTGTGTGTTCAGCAAGTGTCTTTCCTACATCACAATAAACTTACCTGATGATGGAAAATATAATTCATCCAATTTACAGATGTCTGACAAGAAGAACTTTTAAATAATGCACCCACAAGCATAAATACCACTGGAGAGATCACAGAGGACTAGAAACCCTCACCTGGTACCGGTATTTGAAGACTTTCCTGCCTAAAGTGTATGAATTTCAAAGTACATGTTTCTCAGGTAACACACTTGGTTCTCTCCTGGGAACTCTCTGTTATACTTCCCCAACCATATCTCATCGAATGGACTTCTTCCACAATGAAAAGAATCCACGCTTATTCATACCACTTACAGAAGAAGGAGAAAGAAAAAAGACAAGAAGCACTATCTGTTTCATTTAAAGAAAACGAAGAAACAAAAAGCGAAGCTGTCAAGATGCAGAAGTGCCCTTGCTTGATTAACGCCGACATCTCTGAGCTTCCCTTCTCCAAACCTTTGTGTTTTGCCACTTTTTTTAATACTGCCAGCTACAAAATCGAGAGAGCAAGCTTAGAGGCAGGGACAAACATTGCATATGGAAAGTGAAACTCTTCTCCCTGGTAATCACTGCACTTAGCAGAGCTGCATTTTGATCTGAGGCACCTTTTCTTTGTTCAGACCAAGTCACGTGGTGACTAAACCGAAAAGCCTTTGGCATTGCTGTCACATTCTTCTCAAGACAGTTACATTGGGCAGCAGCGGCAGAAGATGGTGATAAAATCCCAAAGATCTCCAGGCATTTCTACTGCCTGAAATTGCTTTTCCTCGCCTCCTGTCAGTGCAGCTGAAAGCACTACGGTTTCCTTATATTCATCCTGCCTTTCACAGTATTTGGACAAAGGAGAAGTCCACAGAAAACACGCATGTAAAATTGAGGGGGTTTAGGATTTCAGAGGCTGTGCTGGGGCACGGGGCCGTCAACAGCTGCTTCTCCATTCACGTACTGTTCCTTTAGCACTTAAAGCTCGTGGAGCCCACAGGAATTTTCCTAATAGCAGGATCAAGAAAGGAGTCATTTCATTTAAGAACAACTAGAAAAATCCGAGTAGGAAACTACTCTTAGATATCCTTCTAAACTGTTTTCAGCCCACTAATCTACAACAGTGGCATAAACTTTTGTTAACAATTTAAAATGCTTAATGACTGCAGAGATAGGTATATAAATTCAGTATGCACTATAAAAATAACCACGTCTGTGTTAAATGGAGGTGGGGGGGGTGGAAATAATCAGATTTTACTTGAACTTCATATTTGGTTGAGCAAAATCATGTATCTTTGGAAAATACTATCTTTAAGCAATGTTCCAGGCAGTGCTGCTTAGGGATGCTTCCATTTCTGGAAAGGCCTAAAAATGAATCAGCATCTAGTTAACAAAGTAATGTTTGGTTTTGCCATTCAAAAGGCATATCTAAAATATTTTCATCAAAAAAACCCCAACAAAATTCTAACCCAGTCCTTTAGTAGAATGAAGCACCACTTCATCCATAGAACAGCCTAAAGAGACAGGGGTAACAAGGAGGGCATGAGGTCAAAGGCTTAAATTTCTCCTTTTGGCAACAGCGACAGTAAAACTGAACGATCTGCACTTCAGCGGATGCTGGCGGACGGCTGGGGAGGCCACCGCCACCTTCACTGACATTCCTCCCCACGGCAGCGCTGGGCTCGGGAACCTCTGGCACTGCTCTACGGCAGAGGCAGCTCCAGCAGCACGGTGCTGCCAGGCACACTGCGACCAAGCCTGACATCAGTTAAAGGGATATTCCCACCGCCAGCAGCAGCACGGATTGATACAGATCCTCAGCATCCAAACAGCGCTAGCAGGAGAAAATGCAATTGATACATTCATTTGCTTGGCTACAACTGAAATATGGAAAGATAAAAGAGTTTCCTGTTAAGAACCAGCTGTAAGGCAGTATTAAATCAGATGCATTTCCCATCAACTCAATATCCTGTTGTAACACCTGTCTTTTGTTTACAGTTAAACTTAATTTTTCATACACAAGATGAAAAAGCTAAGGAAATAAATATTACACTGATATATTTTTCTCAATAGCCAATTTCTAATATTGACTGGCAAGTCATTTTACAAAAAAAAAAAGGACATTCTATTAGTCTTGCTGAGCATGAAAACTAAATGTGCATACGGGTATCCAGCTGTCAAACAGCAATGAATTAAAAATAATCAAAACCCCAATATAAACACTGTTGTTAAAAGGTCTTCAGAAACAGTATCTATGAAAGGTGGCTCAATAAAGCAAAACGCTCCAAACTTCTCAGTAGAGGAAGCGCAAAGATTCTGCACAGAAATAAACCCAGCATGAAACCTCATGCTTCACCAACTACAGCCACGAAACCAATTCTTCAGCAGAAATGGGGGGACACAATATCTTACTATAAGACACTAAGTAAATTTTTAAGACAACATTGTGCTTTTGGTTACTGCTGCTTTCTTCTCCTTTAGTAGTTTCAGGAGAAATTCACTTAGCCATTCCAGAAAACAAGGAAGCACCTAGAATTTGGTGAAGAAATCTGGTAGCACTTTTGCTACAATTTTTTTGACTTTTCCTTAGGCTGAAGACATGAGGTTCCAAAACCGGTGAGGCAATCCACCCTGGCACAGCCTCCATTTCACTGTGAGCGTAAGTGTTGAAGAGAATGGTAACGGCACGACATAATCTACCTGCCCAAAGGAGCTTTATATATAAAACACATACATTTGTTCCGCTTACCTCTTGGCTGTGTCTCTTAACTTTAACCTATTTAGTATTTTACATATGTTTTCTTCTAATGGCTGCTACTTCTTTTTAAAATTATTTTTAAAGGGAACCAGAAGTTTTAGCAACTCTGTCAATGTATCCGTATATGGAGAGATTTCATTACCACCTGTATTATCAAAAATAATTTCTTCCGTCGATTTCTTTAGTTACTGCCTGGTCACTGATTTACTAGGTATTTCATAAACCATAAAGACCTTTAGGCACGTGAAAGTGGGATGTATATTCCAGCTGCCAGCTTTAAAACACTCATCTTTAGTCAGATTTTCCTACAAGAATGTGAGACTTTACACAATGACAGAATGAAAATCAAAAGTGACAAATCGGGTGACTGGAATTTCTACTGGACTTTAAAAATCCATTGAAATGTCCAGCCTTGTAATTTTGGAAAAGAATTTAGCACCAGCTGGAATCCTCAGACAGCATTAGTAAAACCATAACAAACTCACCCAAACATAAATCATAAGTTTAGAGAACACTTCCAAGAAATGAAACACACTTACTAAATTCATGCAACTGACTACCAGATCAAATCCTGTCATCTAGAAAACAGCAAGAAGAAATGCAGTATTTAACTCCGCTGTGGATTTTTAATTTCACAGATTTCAGGAGACCAGGAGACTGATTTACAGGGAAGAGGTTGAAATGTGACTTTACAGCAACTACAATTCAGGGTCTAGTTAAGAAAACTGGCATTCTTTCATGAATACTGAGCCAACGCTTAACAAACAACAACAAAGATGGGTGAAGAACGCAAGAACCTACAATTTCTTTGCAGAGTCCTGGATTTCTAGTACATTCTCTCTCTTCAGTGATAGCCTGAGGACAAAGGCCATCTTCAGGTCTTCCTACCAAATCCCCAGGCTCAACACGATGGCAAAGACAAGCATTGCTAACGCTGCCATCTGGGGCAAGCAGCTGGCGGGCTGGTGTGTAAACCTCACGCTGCAGGCTCAGAAGTGAAGGTCCCTTTCTGACCTACCCTTTGCAGACAATAAAGCTGCAGGCTGCCGCTCATCGCCTCCGCTGAGGTTACACGAGCAGAGTGGAACTAAGGCACTACCCCTGCAAGCGAGCTAGGCTGCGTTTCTACACGGTTGCCGTTACAGTACTGTGCTAACAATGTGTCTGCTGCCTTCAGGCTGTGTGGTTAATAAAAGGTTAGTTCAACTCCAAGCATTTTCTAGAACTTTTCTTAAATTTCAGGAGGCCCCATAGAAACTTGTGACCAGGAACATCAACAAAAACCGGAAGCAGTAAGTGGAGCACAGATAAAAAACTACTTTATCTGTATGAAACCAGCCCCAAGTTGTGAGAATGAGATGGTTCATCATTCCTTCTCTGTCTTGCACACTGAGGACCTACTAAGCAGGAAACAAAATAATAACAAAATAACAAAAATAACAAAATAATGACAAAACAAGTCCACGTTGGGTTTGTAAGAAGAGACGGGATTACGCAACCTTACAGAGCAGCAGTCAGCTGAAAAGAGCCTTCTGAAATAAACAACAGCTCTTGAAAAGAAGGCAGCAGGCACTCTTGTGGAGCACCACGAGATACATGCCAAGACCACTACTCATTTTTCCATAGTATCTACCATGACTGACTGTCAGCAACAGCTCAGCTCAAGGAATGCTTCAAGTCAGAGTTCAATCTGCTTTAAAGATTGTGCAACCAGCATATAAACGTTTAAGATGACAAGTAAGCAGCTTTGAGGTTTCGATTTTAAACCGTTCACTCTCGAGTCCTAACCCAAAAAAACTTTCACAGAGAACAGAGCATAACATCAGGGAACTAACGCCAAGGCTGGTTTTGATATACGTAATACTACTTTATTCCATAGTTTCAACTTTCTTACAGGTTTAAAAAACGTACAGGGGTTCAGAACCACCTCAACAGAACAAAGAATACATAATTAAGGGAGCTCTAGAGTCAAACCACAAAAGTGCAAGCGTGGTTAGTTTCCAGTACAAAAAGGAATAGGCACGATCTTTACATACGCATTTTGGTGAAAGAAGGAATAATAGTGCGGTGTTAAAAGGCACCAATAATCAATAACTGGGCCTTTTTAAAAAGCCAATAACCATCTAAGAAAATTACATTTGGTTCAAAATAATAATTTAAATGGTTTATTGATTGACATGCATCTGAACCCCTGGCAATTTATTACACAAACCTAATGTGCGCCCTTGCAAAATAAAAAAGATTTCATCAGTGGACCTGAAAATCAGTTCAGTACAAAAGGTAATACCGAAGTTCTTTTCCTGTATTTAATACTAAACTGCCTCGTTCACCTCCTCGAGAACACTTGTCTAACAAACAGCTATTCAAGAACTGCACAGAAGTATTTCTTTTAAAGCAAGTGTAATTTTTTAATCCTGTAGCATTAACCTATTTCATGTGCTATGAAAACATTAGGCACAGAGCATGATTAACGTTTTCTCTGAAAAAAATACAGTCTATGTGCAAGCGAGGTTCACACAACGGATTGACAGCTACGACAGTAAGCTATTCAGGCTTCCCAAAGAGCAGGGTTCGTTAGTTTTAATTTTCTAAGCAGCAGAGCGCACTGCTGGGTGCGATTATTGTATGTGCGTTAGGACTACCTGTGTAGCCAATAAAGGAAAAGCTTTAGTAAACCCTGAAGGACACTATGTTGATACCGTGTGCTGATGTAACGGGACCGAGAGAACGAAAAGGCCGAGGAAGTCACTGCACAGGGGCATCGGCAGTTCCTCAGCCAGCCAGGAAGGGCTATTGCTTTCTGCAGGAAGAATGGTTTGCAACTCGGTGTACCTCAAACTAAACCACTTGGACGCGATGGAATCTAGGGAGGCACAGCATAGAAAAAACAGGAGAAGCGCCAGGGAGAGATTCTGCGGAAGTTGTACCAAAATGTGCTATTTTACCCCAAAGCATCATGCCCAGTGTAGGTTTTATGCACTGCGGATTGTTTGCGCAACTGAGCATTGTACAAGATGTGAGCAGAGACAGAGCTGATTATTCATCTGCAACATCTACTAGAGTCCTCGGGTATTTAATCTGCAGATAGCCACTGACCAGGTGGTTGATCGTTTCCTCTTAAATATATTTAAATTCAGAAGGCTACAGTATATTCTGCCACAAAGATAGTAAGACACCTTTTCTACAAGGGGGAAATATAAGGCAGTAACTAACTTATGCATTTTATGAGGAACCTCCTCTGACGGGGTAGTTATTTCACGCCCTTTGGAAGATTTTTAGTTATGACTTTCTTTGTGGTCTCTGTGGAATTGCTCTCCTCACAATTTCACAAGAGCTATATTCAAGTTCAGTGACCCCTTACAGCAGCCTTTCCCTTTTCTGTGATCACTTTTAAACTCACTCTTAACATCACAGCAAGCTATTCAGGTAAACATTTCTCCTCTGGCAAGTGTCCAGATACAGCAAACACTATCAAAACTCCGTGTTGGGTTACAGGCGCCCGTTGTCTTTAAATGGAGCAGGAATTAGCCCGTTTTCTCGGTTTAGGGTCCCGCACATCCCTGTCTTTTAAACACATACAAGATGAACAAATCGTCTCTGACAGTCTCCGCAGTCCCAGCCTGAAAACGCTGTTGGAGAGGCTATATATCACACAGTTGCAGAAACTATTGCTTATAGCAAGCCATGTCGTTAAGAAAGAAAGCGCTGGGTTTTCCAACACCCTAGAGCTCTCCAGCAGGAAGTATATGATATAGGGGAGCCACAGCACGTAGAACACACTGGTTATCCGAAACAAAACCATGGCATAGCGGCGATCGGGGCTGTGCCCAGTCTCCCCAGAAGCATCCACTTCGTGGCTAGGAAATCGAGCTCTCCGATCATTTATCTCTTTGGTGTGCTGCCGGCAAATTTTAAAGATGTGGAAATAGGTGAAACATATGACAAAGGCAGCAGGAGCATATAGTAAGCACACGATAAAGCCAGTAAAATAGGCATTAGTTAGCCAGGAGGTAGCACACCACTCAAAAATATCTCCATGGTAACCAGGTTTTCCCCAACCAAAAAAGGAAGGCAAGAAGATCAGACATGAGTACATCCAGATCAAAATTATGCAGATTCTCAAGCGACAAGGTGTGACCAGTTGATTATAGGAGAGAGGCTTTGTTATGGCGAGATAGCGATCCACACTGATGCAAGCAAGACATGCCATAGATACGCTTTTTAGCACAGAGATGATATATCCGAAAACTTGACAAGTCAGGGACTCGTGGACACCTGTCGAGTAGTGGAGCAGTGACAAAGTAGGAACCAAGCAGCTAACTCCAACAAACAGATCAGCATAGGCCATGGTCTGAATAAAATAGCTGGTGGTGTAGTGATGCAGAAGTGGAGCACAGTGAAAAACAAAGATCACAGTTAAGTTACCCGCAATAATTAAAAATGTTAGCAAGACAATAACCACTGTCTCAAGGATACAGATGTCAACTGCATTGTAGTGGCCAAATCCAAGAGGGCAGGAGAGATGCTCAGATAAGTTCAGAACACTACTGCTCATATTCAGAGTCCTCCATTCAATCCATCGGGACTGGTTCATGTTTTGTGATTAGGGAACACTGCAATCTGAGCCTTAGCGAGCAGATGACCTGCTTAACAGCAGCTAAGCTCTGCTTCAGCGTCTCAGGATCTCTCTTTGCAGACACTGCCCGTGCTTACATTTGAGAGGATCACAGTCCCATAGTTGTTGATGCCTCCTCAGCATCAGTGCATCACTTCTGGTACACCTTAGCTTTAAGGAAAGAAAGAAACAAAGAAAGAAAGGAAGGAAGGAAAAAAGAAAGAAAGAAGGGGGGAAAAAAAAAAAAAAGAGGGGGGAAAAAAAAAAAAAAGAGGGGGGAAAAAAAAAAAGCCAGAAAGAGAAAGGCCACTGATCAGCTCCTCCAGTGCTCTTGAACCAATCTTTAGCAAACACAAGGCACTTCTAAAACAAACAGCTACTGTGAAATATGGAAATAAAAACTGACAAAAGAGACATATTCATTTCTCACGGATGGAGAGGGAAAACCTCTGACTGCTTATTCTCCTGAGAGTCTCATTTACTTTGGAATACAATGGGGTGAGAGGGAGGAAGGGAAGGAGGAACCTCAGTACAGCTCAGGTTTCCTGGACCAGCAGTTAGTGGAGATAATCTTTTTTACGACTCAGTTTAAATCACAGACTGACTGGAGAGTAAAGGAAAAAGTTCATCATCTAACGCTGTCTTTTCTGTCTGCATTCAGGAGAAGGGACTCCGTCTTATCCATGCTATTCATTGGAAAAGTAAGGAAAACATTCTTGTCAAGGTTAATTCCAATAGACTCACCACTGTTTGGGTATGAATAATGCATTTTATTTGGAGGGAGATGGGTGGGGCACAAGGCAGGTTTGTCCTCTAACTCCCAAGAAAGAGAACATACATCTCACATACAATGAGGAAGATCGTGTCTATTCATTTAAAAATGAGAATAATTTAAGAATAGAATTTGGAGACTTTTGTCAATATTCACAATTCCTTCAAACAGTTATAGTCCATTACAATTATTAATTCCAGAAGCATAATTCAAGGTCCCCACAGACAAAATAAATCCTCTTGAATTTAATTTCAGCAAAGGTAATTTAAAATCATCATCTTTGGAAATTTTGCCATATCTGCTACAGTGGATCAGCACCCAGGAGTTCACAGGTATTTCCATGATATTGCTCACCTCTGTAGCAACACCTGAATCATTTCACAAACCCCCACACAATGAGCGCAGAAACTTCCATCTGCATTCTGCTGCGAAGCTAAAGAAATGCTGATTTGACTAGAAAAGCTGCCATTGTTTACTACTCCAGCATTCAGTTATTCAGCTTCATCTTCTACGTAGTTTTAGTTTCTATAAATCTATTAGATGATCAGCATAATAAATAGTTGCTTTAAAAAAATGTTCTTCTAATTGCAGAACATTACCTTGTTCATTTTATTCGCAGTTAGGGAGAGAGCAAACATTAAAAGAAAGCATCTTCTGTGTTCAGTTTTAAGGAAATGCTTGATTAGTTCAGGATTCATTAGGTAGATAATTATTTGTATACAGTCTTGCTTTTTGAAAGGCCCCTAAAATGTTAAAATCATATTTAATCCTAGAGTTCCTGAGACGAGAAGACTAGCAGTGAGAATCAAGGAATCCACACAAAACGATCTCCAAGGTCATTCAGATATTATGCTGGCATTCGCTTTAAGTCTCTTTAAAAGTACCAGAATCGCTCTGATGCTTCTGATGGTCCTTGTCGTGTCTTCAGGAGAAATTTCAGATACCAGAAGAGAACCATTTTCAACGCTGTTGCAGCAGTTTGAGGGAAAGCATTCTTTTTGGAGTTAATTTCTTGTTGTGCATCACCACGCTGTACAGAAAGTCCTTCTGATTTTATAACATCCCAGAATATTTCCGGCTATTCGTTCCCTTTGTCTATAAGCAACACAAGCACGAATAAGATCACTTCTTTCAGTAATTCTCCGTCGAGCGACACCGCGATC
>NW_010405783.1:571-953 GCF_000710305.1 Buceros rhinoceros silvestris | reverse complement strand
GAGAGCGGCAGCATAAGCGGTGCTAAAGCAGATGAAAACGTATTTTTGATTCATATCGGTGTTCCAGGTTCACCAGCGAGGCGAGCCAGCTTTAAAGAGCCCTCCCACAGCAGAGTCTCTCTAAATATTTCGCTTTCTAAAGCCTGGCTCCAGACACCCCGCCGTGCACACCGGGTAGAGCCGAGCCGATCGGGGGAAGCCCTTCGGCCCCAGCTGCTTCTGCGGAGTTCATAAAACACCGGCCGTGGCAGATGGGTGCCCCAGTTGAAAAGGCCCGTCTCTGAGGGGCTGCTGTTCGCAAGGGATGAGGCTGGCTCAGGACGCGCGGGTGACGGCCAGGCGGGGACAGGAGACTGTTTTTAGCGCCCCGGCGGGTGTATTG
>NW_010405783.1:0-478 GCF_000710305.1 Buceros rhinoceros silvestris | reverse complement strand
CGCAGGGGATGAGCCTGGCTCGGGACGCGCGGGTGACGGCCAGGCGGGTACAGTAGCCTGTTGTTAGCGCCCTGTCGGTTGTATTGTGGCGATAGGAAGGGAAATAATGGGCTTGTTACTTGTTTTTTAAGGCCTCATCTGTTCTCACAACAGTGCGGGAGCGTAATGCCTTGTTTTCTAGCTGGGGATGTGGGTTACTCTGGAGTGTGTCGAGGAGCTGCGTTGGGTTTTTGATGCCTGTGACATGCAGGGTTGTCTGCAGAGGTGTGTGCTCAGAGGGCAATACAAGTGTCGAGGTGAGGCGGACTGGGGTGTCTCTTCGCCTGTCACAGCAGTAGGATGCTTCTGCTGTTTGGGAAGGGGGGAATCGCCGTGTTTGACAGCGTGTCTGTGGGGATAATTGTTGGAAGTGGTTCCAGGCAGATCCCACAGGCAGGGATCTTGCTGACTCGGCCAGAATTGGGGATGGCAGAGCTTC
>NW_010405782.1:18770-19048 GCF_000710305.1 Buceros rhinoceros silvestris | reverse complement strand
CTGCGAGCGTTTAAGCAGAATTGAGTGTGTGTTCAGGCACTTTCAAACACAAGTAATCTTCATCTGCGAGACGGAAAGTGAAATATGTTATTGCCGGCCGCAGTAAATTACCCGTGCCAGCCCTCGCGTATAAAACATCGCCGTTGCCGGCCAGTGCACTCACTCACCCGCGCCGTGCTGCCTGCCGCCCCATAAATTACAAAACAAATGGCTGGTGGTCAGCCCTGACGTGGTGCTGGGGCTTGCGTGGCCACCCCGGCACCGGCACCCAACACAGC
>NW_010405782.1:17461-18612 GCF_000710305.1 Buceros rhinoceros silvestris | reverse complement strand
GGCACCATGCAGGCAGGTCCCGCTGTGGCAGAACCCTGGCGCTGGAGGACGGACCCACCCTGGAAGGCAACGGGTCTCACTGGCAAGGCCAGCAGGAGCTGGGTACAGACTAGCAGCTGCACGGCCACCACCTCCCTGTGCTCCCAGAGCTGTGGTGCCGGCTGGTTCATCTCCTGCTCCCTGCAACGGCCCCCCAGCAGGGTCCCAAGTCAGGGTATCCTCAGCATCGCGGCGTTCTCAGCACCACAGTGTCCTCAGCATCAGGCCATCCTCGGCATCATAGCGTCCTCAGCATCACGGCATCCTCGGCATCAAAGCATCCTCGGCATTCTCAGCACCACAGTGTCCTCAGCATCAGGCCATCCTCGGCATCATAGCGTCCTCAGCATCACGGCATCCTCGGCATCGCAGCATTCCCGGCATCACGGTGTCCTCAGCATCACGGTATCCTTGGCATCGCAGCATTCCCGGCATCACGGTGTCCTCAGCATCACGGTGTCCTCAGCATCACGGTATCCTCGGCGTCACGTTGTCCTCAGCATTGCGGTGTCCTCAGCATCGTGGTCCTCAGCATCACGGTGTCCTTGGCATCACGGCATCCTTGGCATCACGGTGTCCCCGGCATCGCGGTGTCCTCAGCATCACAGTGTCCTCAGCATCGCGCCATCCTCAGCATCATGGTGTCCTCGACATCACGGCATCCTCGGCATCATGATGTCCTCGGCATCACAGCGATGGTGCGTGTGCAGCTGCTTCATCAAGGCTAACGAGCCGCAGCGGCTGAAGTGCCCGGGAAGGCGGGAGGCGAGCAGGCAGCTCCCGCTCAGCTGGTATTTTTTTCCCAAGAAAGGCCTTTGGAAAGCCAAAGCCAAACCCATAAAATAAATAAAATAAATTCCTGCAACTTTAACAATGATTGTGTTGGATTTGGGAGATGTTATTCCTCGTGACAGACAAGGGCAATTATCTGCTATCCGCCAGCAGTTTTAGCCTAATTTCATTACTGCTGTGCAATTCTTCCCGAGCTGCTAGTCTATCACTGTCTCACAGAAAGGATTAGCCGGCACTTTCTTCATCTTCAAATGAATTTTAGCTGTCATGCCCTTGATGAATAGAGGAGGGAGGACTGCTAACCCACGCGAGCCAGCCTG
>NW_010405782.1:16952-17374 GCF_000710305.1 Buceros rhinoceros silvestris | reverse complement strand
GAGGGTAGTGCGCCGACCCCAGGGGAGCCAGCCTGGCGGCCTGGCTGCGCCGACAAGCATCGCCCATGCCGGGTGTGCCGAGGCTGCCGGGACCTGGAGGAGAAATTCCTTTTTCCAGAGGAATCGACCGCGGGGTTTTCGTCGCTTTTTTTCCATAGGAATCGACCGCGGGGTTTTCGTCGCTTGGGGAAGCGGGCAGGGCTCTGAGCCGGTGCCCGGGCGCAGCCTTTCCCCCGGTGTCCAGGAGGGATTAAAATGACAGCGTCTGGAATACACAGAAATAACGACCAGGCCATTGCGCTCCCGTCTCTCCAGGAGACTCTTATCTGGAGGGCGGCCGAGGAGGAATCGAGGAAAGCAACTTCAACTCCAGCACCGAAACCGCGGTGGATGCTGCGGGGCGACGGTGTCCCGTGGGGATC
>NW_010405782.1:15769-16636 GCF_000710305.1 Buceros rhinoceros silvestris | reverse complement strand
CGCAGGATGTCACCTCATGTAAAGGAGAAGCTCTGGAGCCAACTGCCGGTGCCGGGGGCTGGCAGCAGCCCCGGGGGCTCCGTTATTTTTGTCAATGTTAATTCCCCACCGGCGCCAGCGTCCCGGCAGAATATTTTAGCACCTTTAATGCAATTTCCGACTCTCTCTGAAATATCATTTTAATACAAGCCAGCCGCACCGTATACCTGCTCCCTAATAAACCTCTGCGACTTTAATGAACTAAATAGCAAATTACTTTTTTATTCAAGAATGAAATTTCATCATATTCATAATTCATATTTTATTTCAGACATCTGCTGCTGATTACATTACATTTAACTAAAATTAGATGATGCTCAGAATGTAATTAAGCCCCTGCCAAATTCTCTGGCCCACCAATACCAGCCTCGCTCAGCGGGGGCCGCTTGGAACCTAATATGTAATTAGGAGCTATTTTCTAGCTGTTTTTAAAGTCTGAAAATTAGCTGCCTTTATTAATCACACAGACAAATATAAAGCGGAGCCAACGCTTGCTGAAATTTCTAAAAAGGATTTTTTTTTAATTATACACCACATAGCGCTGCGACTCATTTTGAATGTTGATTTGTTGTGCACTGACATTTTGACAACTAGTTCTCAATTTGTCTGTCGTAGTTAGGCAACAACAAAGCAGACGGTAATACTTAACTTTCAAAACCTTCGGCGTGCCGGGAGGGGAGCGGGAAGGGAGGGACGGGGGGGACAGGGGGGACAGGCTCCCCGAGGGGGCTCGCCTTGCTGGGGTGCAGCTGGGCGCCCCGCAGCTCGGTGCCAAGCAGCGGGCAGGAGGGAGCCCAGAAATCCCCGGTGTGGGGCGGCAGAGGCCAC
>NW_010405782.1:15098-15758 GCF_000710305.1 Buceros rhinoceros silvestris | reverse complement strand
CCACGGGCAGCCCTTTGCAAGACCTGCAGATCACCCTTGAAATGGCACTGGGGGGATCGCAGCGCGCCCAGGAGCCCCTGGGAGGAGGGAGCAGCACCCAGCTGGGGCACCCGCCACGGGCAGCCCTTTGCAAGACCTGCAGATCACCCTTGAAATGGCACTGGGGGGATCGCAGCGCGCCCAGGAGCCCCTGGGAGGAGGGAGCAGCACCCAGCTGGGGCACCCGTAGCCCCAGCAAGGACCCCCGGCTGCCCCCCCGGCTCCCTGCGCAGAGCCCGGCACACAACACCCAGCTATGCCAGGGGGTCCCCAGTCCCCAGTCTCCTCCCTGTCCCCAGGAGGGACCACGGGGAGCCCCTCGCAGCCCCTCGCCCTCTCCGTAAGTGCGCGCTGACATTTCCTCTCTCTCACTGCCCCTTTTTCTGGTCTCTCCGTTATCTCAAATAATGTCACTGCCTCTTCAGCATCTACCCACCGGAGCAGAAAGACGCTGCTGCTGACACGGCCTTAAAAAACCAACAAAACCATCTGTGACTGGCAGAGGCTGGGCAGCACCCCTGGGCGCAGCTGGGAGGGGGTCAGGAGCCCTCCCGGGATGCTCAGAGCCACCCCAGTGCTGCCCACTCGCTGTGGGCACCGCGGCGGCGACGCTGCCCCGCG
>NW_010405782.1:14207-14969 GCF_000710305.1 Buceros rhinoceros silvestris | reverse complement strand
TGCGGCGCTTCCCCGCGCCCTGGCAGCAGCGAAGGAAAAGGAACATTCTTGAAAGGTTTTTTTATGCAAAATCTTTTTGGTTTTGCTGGCAAGAAACACTGGTGTTCCCCAGCTACCGCGGGGGCCTGCGGCGGAGCAGACCCGCCCCATCTCCCCACGCCCCCCCGATGCCTCCCTGCATTTATCTTTCACTTGCGAAAGGATGGAGCGCAGGTTCCCCTCCCCGCTCCCGCGCCGGCTGTTAGAGGCAAACCCGGGGTCGTTAGTCTTTCTGCAAAGCTCATAATGTGAAAAATGAAGCCGAAGAAAAATTAGCCAAATTACCAGGCTAATCCTTCAGCAGCAATCGCTGCTCCGCTGCACATCCGTAAAAGGGGAGCGGAGAGAGCAGACAGGGCCATGTGGCCGGGATGAGTGTGGCCGGGGGAGAGGAGGGGATCACGCCGTGGGGAGAACACGCTCATTTCTGCTCCCAAAGCAGCGAAGTGCAGGGAGAGACGGGGCCGTGAAATTAGCCAAATTACCAGGCTAATCCTTCAGCAGCAATCGCTGCTCCGCTGCACATCCGTAAAAGGGGAGCGGAGAGAGCAGACAGGGCCATGTGGCCGGGATGAGTGTGGCCGGGGGAGAGGAGGGGATCACGCCGTGGGGAGAACACGCTCATTTCTGCTCCCAAAGCAGCGAAGTGCAGGGAGAGACGGGGCCGTGCCACCTCCTGCCCCTGCCGCGGCCCTGTGAGGCACGAGAGTCCTGGGGCAGCCG
>NW_010405782.1:13627-14117 GCF_000710305.1 Buceros rhinoceros silvestris | reverse complement strand
GCCCCTGCCGCGGCCCTGTGGGCCAGGAGAGTCCGGGGGAAGCCGCTGCTCCTGCTGCCCCAGTGTGGGGTTGGGGTTCCCAGTATCCCCCAGAGCCCCACTACAAAGCTTGAGGAATCGCAGGAGGCGGCTGGAAGTTGGTGCAACCTAGGAGGCGATTCCCGTGTGAAAGCTGGGGTTTGGTCTGTGCCAAACGATGGTGCTGGGAGGGAGGGATAGGGAACGGAGGGAGCCGGCGCTCCGCTGCTCCCAGATGGATGAGAAATCTGTGCTTACACCTACCAGACTGGGACTGGCTCCAGCTGCTGACTGCGGCAGTTCTGCTCCCCGCGGCACAGGGAAGGCAGAGCCCGGCCCTGGCAAAGCCCTAGTAGGCACCATCCTGCCCGGCACTGCCCTGCTGCCCACCTCACCCTGGGCAGGGGCAGGGTGGAGGTTCGCAGAGCCCATCCCAGCGTCACCCTCCTGCCCACCCACACCAAGGCGGTGG
>NW_010405782.1:5521-13588 GCF_000710305.1 Buceros rhinoceros silvestris | reverse complement strand
GGTCAGGGGCGAGTTTCGCAGAGCCCATCCCAGCGTCACCCTCCTGCCCACCCACACCAAGGAGGTGGAGGAAACCTCCGGCAGTGCTGGAGCCTTCCTGGGGAGCCAGTGCCCGCTGAGTGTGCCGCAACGCTGCACCCCACCATGGCTCAGATCCCACCCATCTTGGCCACTGCCTTCTCCCGTGTCCCCTCTGAGCCTCCACCACACCCTCAAACAACCCGGAGAACGATGGAAGTTTGCAGGAGAAGCCTCCCCAGGTGCCAGGGCTGTGTCCCAGGCAGAGCCAAGGCCTCCAGCTGCTGCCCCACACCCCACTCTGTTTAAATTGCCCAGTTTAATTATGATCTGAACCACTGAATCAGCATTTTCACCCCACTCTTCTCCTCCAGCGGCCGTTTCGTGGCTGCGGGGCCGCCTTCGAGGAGGCGGCTGGTGAGGATCAGCCCCAGACACGTCGGTTTGACGCGAAGTTTCTCCGCACTGAATTTGGCATTTCTTTGTGCGCACCAGACACATTTAAACGGTTACAGAGGCAACACGCTTCCAGAATCGCACATTGATTACACTGTATTAGAAAATGGTGAATTATTTATCAGGCTTTCTGACTTGTGATTAGTGTAAAGCCGTTCCGGGATGCAAATTGGAATTGTAATTAGACGTGTAGGAAGGCAGCGCCTGAAACCAGGTTTTATCGAAGCAGCGTAAGGTGCTGTTTTCCTTTTGTACCCAGCACAATTATCAAAGAGCACTTTGCACATAAAACCCATCAATTTATTAAAACCAGAGACAGTTTCACATGCGAGCGGGGAGCTGAAGCTGGTCACCGCACTGCCGGGAGCGCAGAGCAAGCGCGTCTCAGCTTCTGCCTGGGATTGCTCCTGTGCTGGACGGAGACAGCGACTACCCCCCCATCCATTTATTACTCGGCTTTGAGTGATGCAATTCTTGAGCAGAGCCACCCTTAAAAACCCCCAGACAAACAGAAAAGGGATAAAAATCTCTTTGGCAGGTGCGGAAGAGACCACAGGCACCGAGAGCCGCCTTCTGACTGGGGGATACTCTGACTCCAGACATGGAGCGGCCCCTTCCCTTCAGATCCGGGGGACAACCCGTTAACATTCCACAGGGACAAACCACGCTGACATTCGTGTAATCACTCTAAATCCGTTTAGCTTTCGGCGTTGGCCAGCTGCAAGTTACAGTCAGCTCTTGAGGAGGAGGTTTGGTGGGGTTTTCTACCTAAAACAACTACTTCAATCTAAAACCAAACCGTTTGCTCTGTCGTTGACCCTCCTCCACCCCAGCTCCCCCTGCCCCGGCAGCGCAAGCAGAGTGAAACCAGTGATGATTGCACCAGCACTGTGCTCTGTCTTCCATTCTAATCAGCCAGCTCTTAATTAGTAGCTGTATTTAAAGGCTTCCTCTCCACCGTGAATTGCAGAAACAGAGACCTGAGTGTCAAGCCCCGAGCTGCCAAGATGCTCTTCACCCGAAAATGTCAAAGCACATCCCCAGTGCCAGCCCCTGTGGGACACCGGGAGAAGGGAAGGGACACCACGTGCACCCGAAGCAGCAGAACCAAGCAAAGAGCCGTCATCCACGCTGGAACCCAGCCCAGACCCTCTCTCTCCTCCTGCCCCCGGGGATTAGCCCAGCAGTCGAGTAAGTAAATTCAAAACAGGATTTTGAGAGCCTGGGTCAAATTCGCAGCAAGCACAAGCCGTTGCTCCCGGGTCCTCATCACAGCCCCCGGCTCCCAGTGACACCAGGCCCGAAACTGGCTCTGCATCCACATCTAGAGATCCTCCTCCACACAGGAGAGCGGGAAAGAAGGTTCCAGGCTTCGGGGCACGCACAGTCATCGCTCCGAGGATGAGGTGCCAAGAGCTTGGTCTTGCCAGAGGCAGCAGCTTAACTTGCGGTGAGCAGGCACAGCAAGTTGGTGGGTAAAGAGGAGGAGGAGTGCAGCATCACACCGGGGGCCCCGATTCTGGTCTCCCAGCATTCAAATCCGCAGGCACATAAGTCTCGCTTGGCTGCTTCCACGGCCAGCGGGGAAGTGTCTGCCAAGAGGAAGGCAAGAGCAGCCCATTAGTCAGCTGGGCCACCATGGGGAGACCAGAATGAGCCATCGTGCGGTTAAACACTGGCCCCTGGGACAGGGCCAATGCCATGAGGGTCTGGTATGTGTGCGTGAAGGCGCTGAGCCATCTCTGTGTGACACACTGCACACCACGCTGCCAGGTGGCTCTGCCAGAGGCCATCCCACACCCGTGACGTGGACCCATGTCCCACCCCAGCCATACGAGGTATAGCACTGCTTCCAATCTGGACGGCGCTGGAACGGGGGAATGATCCCCACGGTGAGCAGAGGCTACTGACCTGGTCTCAGCAGGGTGATGCCGCAGCCGCCCCCGCCAGCCCCGGTCAGCTTGCTGTGCAGGCCGTGGGACACCGTCACCCGGCACAGCCTGTCCAGGGAGGGATGGCCGGCTCCGATCACGTTTAGGTGGTGCTGGTTTATATCAAAGAGCTCCTAAAAGCAACCGCAAACACGTCAGGTGAGAGCACACAGTGGCAGAGGCTCTTCGCAGCCGCGGCTGCCTGCCCGCCCACCTCATCTCTGCAGGGAGTTCAGCCACGAGCAAGTCTCAGGGCCCAGGGGCACCAAGGTCAAGGCCAGGGCCTGAATTCCGGGCTGTTCATCTGTCCCTGCCCCCTCATGATTTGTGCTGCTGCCCGCCACAGTGACAGCGGTACAACAGCCTCTGGGAAAGTCCTGATTGCCGGCAGCTGCCAGCAGGCATGTGGATGTGGCACTAAATTGGAGCTCCCTGGTGCCTCCCAACTGCTTCACCTCTCCCCTGTCACACCAGCAGGGAGCTGGAGACCGCACAAGCCCCCTCGCTGGCCGTGGGAAGGGCACTAAGCCAGCATCTCTCACCCTGGCTGTCACCGTGCCCTGCAATCCATCAAGCATCACTAAATCCAGGGGACTTCTGACATGGCCAAGCCTGACGCAGTGCTGCTGGCGAGGCAGGGGGGAGTTCTCTCCCCGTGTCTGCACTGTGCAGCACTTCTCCTTCCTCACAGGCACTGCCAGCCACGGGGACTCTCACCAGCACCGTGCTGGGAGCCTGGCACCCAGTTCGAGCGGGGTCAAGAGGGTCGTCTCTTCGGGGAGAGCAGCACAGGCCACTCTTCAAGCAGAGCTGCCCAGCCCTGGGGGGCTGCCAGACCCCGTTGCTCCAGGAGAAAGCTGCCATGGCAAAGTCGAAACGGCCCAAGGGTTGGACAACACCACACAGGGGTGGCAGCTCCAGCTCCTCTCCTCCCAGTGCTAGAGGTGAGGAATTCAGGAGCAGAGGGAAAGGCTTGGCCCACACTCAGAGCAAGGGACTGGCACCAGGACCCCGAGCAGCGCAGTGCCCAGCCAGCTCACCAGCACCATCGACAGAGGAACCTCCTTCTCAACAACACTGCTCTGACACCCCGACTCCATCATCTCAGGGGCGTGTGGCTGTGCCAGGAGCAGCTGGGACAGGACTGGCCCCACAGAGGCTCTCCCGTGCCCTTCTCCGCATGAAGCTGGGCGGGATGCTGCGTGCAGGGCACAGCAGAGGCCGTGCTGCAGCGGGAAGGTGTCAGTCCCATCGCCCTCCCCCAGGCCTCCCGCCAACCCCACCCAGGAGAGGACGATGCAGGAAGAATCCCTCTCCCCGCCTCTGCTACACTTC
This sequence comes from Buceros rhinoceros silvestris, assembly GCF_000710305.1. NCBI lineage: Eukaryota > Metazoa > Chordata > Aves > Bucerotiformes > Bucerotidae > Buceros > Buceros rhinoceros. Next base: position 9,848 of record NW_010405782.1, on the reverse strand, counting down.
TCAGATGGGTGAGATGAACGAGCCAGCGGCACGCAGGGCGCGTACACCGGTTTTGCGCTGGGTTGGACAGACATCCGTCCACCTAGAGGCCTCTTTACATGCCTGAGCGAGGGCACAGCGCTGCCTACGATGATCTGAGACGCCTGTCATCTCCCGACCCGAGATCTGCCAGGAACTGGGTGACAGCTTATGACACACTAGACTAGTTCGATGGTTCAAACACAATCCTGACCACAACTGCACATCTCAGAAATGGCCAAATATATATAAATATGCTGCATATCATCAGTGTGCCTCCGCGGGCTCTTCACGCACAGGACAACACAGATTCAAGGCAGAAACCCACTCACCGCAGCGCTACTTCCCAGGCAGGGCACACAAGGTGCTTTGGCATCTGTCACGGGAAGATCTCAGAGAGCATGTCAAATCTTCCCCATCTCACAATAATTCTGACAGCCTGAGCTGCAGACAGGCTCCAGCTCTCCCCCAGCCGATGCCAGCTCAGCCCTTGGTGAGGGTCAGCCCAGTCCAATGGGTACAGAAACCCACCTCCCCCTTGGTGCAGGGAGCAGAAGGACTTTGTTGGGAATCCCACGGAAGACCCTCTGTGCTCACTGCAGTCCCACGGCAGCTCACCCACATGCGGCCAGGGCTGCACCAACCATCTGCTAAGAGCGGCCCTACACTGCTGCCACACACCGAGCTGGGACAGCAGCTCTGTCCCACCCCAGAGCCCTTTCCTGCCCCTCTGGAGCACTCTCCTCCAGCTGCGGAGGGGACACCCTGCCAGCAAGCGCAAGGACAAGCACAGGTCCTCACGGCAGAGCACTGAGGGGAGGGACCCAGATGCCAACAAGGAACTGCACCGCTGGTACTGAATGGTTCTTGATGGTCCAAGTCACTTGGCAGCCAGGGCCAGGCCAGGTTTGCCTCAGCTGGGACACTGCCACGCCCCCTCACCCCACGGCTGTATGAACCGGTGTTCCAGCGCAGCAGCGCTGCAAAGAAACCTTCCTCCCCTTGGATGCGGTCCCCCCAGCGCAGCGCTCTCTCCCGCTCCGAGCGAAGCCAAGGCAAACACAGATCTGTGTGTGCACCTCATGCATCAACGTCAGGTCAGCTCTGGGCACAGCTCTGTCTGCGATCCTCTGGAGCCAGGACGAGCGCGGAGCAATGGGAGCTGGCTCGTAACCAGCCCATCGCAAACCAGTGGCTGCTGGGCTCTGCTCCTCGCTCCTGCCTTGGCAGTGACAAAGCAGTTGTCTCACAAGCAGCGACTGCCAGAAGGAGCGTGGCTGGCCTGCGGCGTCGGGAGGAACCTGAACCTGCCCCACGTTTCTTAGCAAAGGGAAACAAAACCTTCGGAGCTACAGGTCCACAAAGCACCAGGCCCCCTCCCGCCCTCCTTGTGGAGGCACCAGCAGCGTTTTCTGTCCCCTGGCTCCAGGAAGGGCAACAAAAGCAGCGCACGCAGACCACGGTTTCACTCGGAACTGAACATTTCCTGCTACCACATTTTTTCTTAGCCTTAATGTTCTTTAAATGACATTTTGATGTTCAACAGTAACAGTGTCTAAAAATACTGGCGAACGAGCCCCTTACCTCCAGCACAGGGTAATGCTCCGGTGATGGATCTGCAGGCATCGCTTCCAGAGCACTTTGGCACTCCTGAGAAATGGCATCGATGGAGTCCAGCACAGGCTTCATTATCGCAGGGAACTGAGAAGGGGGGAAGGCAAGACGTGAGAAGACCACTCGCTGTCTTTTGCTACCGCTGCCATCACACCAGCCCCGGTCTCTTTGAGCTGGATCATGCCTCACCCCTTTTGGGGCTGCTCCTTCACAGAAAAACCCACCGTGCTAAGCAGCTCCCACCCGCGGAGAACGGAGGAAGCGAGGGAAAGGGGCCTGAGGGACTAACCTTTCCATAGTTGCAAAGTGGTGGGTTTTGAGGCAAGCCCTGTTAACGCTGGGGAAAAGGAGGAGGTGAGCCAAGCTGAACCCCCACCCCAGGGCAGCAGGGCTTTAGCTAGCAGCAGACAGGAATGCAGCGATCACAGAGGGGCCTCTCAAGAGCTCTCCATGAGACCTGCAGTCCCCTACGAGGCAAAAGGAGCTCATGAGGGCTCCCTCCCCACCCCACCCCAGCGTCCATTTCCACCCCACCACGGTGCAGGTGCTGCACCTTCAGCATCTTCTCCTTGACACCGGCCACCAGAACCTTGGTACTTCGGGGGACTTTCGTGTTGGTCAGCAAGATCCTCAGCATTGGCACCCTGGAAGCAACAGGAGATGTTTCCTCACCCCTGTCCTTCCCAGTCCCCCTGCAGCTCCAGTCTGTTCTGCCTCAAAAGGCCCATTTCGGCCAGAACCCCCAATAAGGAGTCCCATCAGTTTTAAAAAAGTGAAGCAGGGGTTTAAGTGCTGGCTGGGTTCAGGCTGGTTCCTCTTAGATAAAAGGAATAATTGTACTAGTGCTATAAATAGGACTGTAACGTATTTACTGAAATCCGTGTTTTTCAAGCAAGATTTTCCCTTTGAAATACTATCTCCAAGACTAGCCAGCAGTAGCCATTAACTGCTAATAGAGCAATTTCATGCACTGTGGAAGACTTTAATGGAGTCAGATGATACTTCTCTGGCAGGAGGCAGCAGGAACACACGGGACCTGGATTTGTCTCCCAGCGTGGTTTTCACAGCGTCCTACCACCAGGTAGAGCAAAGCGATCCCCCTCCCCGCAATGTCACCTGCTGCCAGAGCAGATCGGTCCCTGCTGCCCATAATGCCATGAAATTAATATTGATCCTTTGTGCCGTGTTCATCTACTGTCACGTAATGACCAAACATTTCGTTGGTGCCGTGCACCCCAAACCAAGACAGTGCTCCAGCTGCCCACACCCGCACCAGAGTCCAGCTACGAGGCCCTTCAACCGCGCCGTCAGCGACCTCCCACCAACCCCGGGCCCTATCCGATCCAGCCAGCCCCTCTCCGATGTATTCCACCCACTCACGCAAGGGTTATTTTTAAACTCCAATATTACCTCTTTAATGGTGTGATTTTTCCTGACTGGTATCTCAGGGCTCCACCTAAAGTAAAATACATGCATTGTCACGGCGAGCGGCAGCGTGGTAAGAGACAGAAGGTCTTTCATCTTTAGAACCTCACCCAGAGCGTATGACAGTAATTGCAAGAAACACCAGCTAAATGAACCGTGTTCGCAGGCAGCATGAATCTGCCTAGCCCTGCCGGCTTAATGAGAGGGTCTGGCCGGACGTCGTTAACCCGATGCCTTTCCCTTTGCTCTCCCCTGCTCTGGGATCACATTAAATATATCTTTTTTAAAAGGCAAAGAGTTTGGCCAGCATTAAATCTTCACAGAGAAAAGACTCGAGCAGCGATTCCCTGGGGCAGAGGCAAGCAGGCAGGTTTCAGACCGGACCGACCGCGTGCACTGGTGTCTGCAGCCGCCCTTCAGCTGGAATTTCATTGTCCAGCAGAAATGTCTCACTTGGCTCCTGCTTTTACAGGGGCATCACGATTAGGTCTCATTAGAAAGATTATTAAAAGTCTCAAAGGATGTTTCCAAACCGCTTGGAAGTCTCTGCTAATTGAAACCAAATGACAGCTGTCCAACCGCATTTTCTCCTGCGCTGTCCTTGGGACAGGATTAGGTCTCTCTGGCCATGCCAGAATGTGGAAATATCGGTTCTTTGCAGCAGGGTCTCTGCCCCATGGCACCTGCCTGGGGGACGCAGATCTCTGGTGTCACTGCAGCAGGTCCCCAACGGCCTGGCTGGCTCCAGCCCCAACTTAGAGATGGGGCAACCTAAGACAGAAAAGGACCCCCTCTACTCAGCTCCAGAGGGGGCTGAGTTTGGGCATTCCTCTCCCCTCTGCTGCACCTCCGCGCAGTGAGGCAGCTGCTCAGCACCTTCCACTCCCACAGCTGATGGACACTGTGCAGCAGAGGAGGGAGACATGGCTGCTGCTCTGCCACCCGCCAGCCTCTCCCCAGCCTCACTCTCATTCAGTGCCAGGGAGCAGCAAACACACACGTACCCCAGGTACCAACGGCGTTATCCACACCCGAGGGGTTGCCATGCATCACCCACTCCCCCTGGAAGGCCCATTTGTTAATCAAGGCCAGCTCTTCTTCCATCCATCTGAAAGGCAAGAAAATGACTCCAGTACGCGACTGAGACCAGCATGTGCAGAGCGACAGGAGGACGGAGCAAGGAGGAGGTTAGTCCCTTCTTCCCTGGAAGAAGTGACTGGACGAGAGGAAACAGCCTCAGGTTGCACCAGGGAAGGCTGAGGTTGTCACT
>NW_010405782.1:583-5392 GCF_000710305.1 Buceros rhinoceros silvestris | reverse complement strand
GGTGGCACCGGGGAAGGCTGAGTTTGTCCCTGAGGAGCCATTTCTGTCCCGTTGGGGTTGTCCCGGCCTGGCCCCGGCTGCCCAGGGCAGTGGTGGATTGCCCATCCCTGGAGGGGTTTCCCAGCCATGTGGAGGTGCTGCTGAGGGACAGGGGTCACTGGGGACCTGGCGGTGATGGGGAACTGGGGGACTCGAGGAGACCAAAGGGCTTTTCCAACCCGAATGATTCTGTGACAGAGAGAAGCATCAGAGACTGCAGGAGATACAAAAGCCGTGGGAACCACGCAAAGCACCCAGCTGCTGTGGGAAGCCCGAGCTCCGTGAATGCCCTCAGTGGAGAGCTGGCATCACTGTTCACAGCACCAAACACTCTGCACTTCTCCGCTTGGCAGTGTGTAGAAACACCTCCAGCCTCACGAGGGGAACTGGTGCTACTCCACAGCACAGGGGGCACAGCCAGTACAGAACCCAGTGCTCCCACTGCTGCCAGCGGCGAGGGAGGGAGCAGATTCAGGGCAAAGATCCCAGCCCTGGCCTAGCAAAGATCAAATCTAACCGAACACAAGCCCAGAGCCATCCCCACCTCCCTGATACTGTGTTGTCACACACCCTGGCCCAAGATCCCGCTTGTCAAGGGGCAGGATAGAGCGTTTCTAGGTGTAGAAGGAGTGATGTGAGAAGAGAACAGTCAAAGCTGCATTTCACACGAGCAGCTTCAGCCTCTAATTACCAGCCGCTGGCAGGAGCCTCACAAATTGGGTCAAAAGGTGCAGTCAGAACTGATTTACTGTCTCCAAAGGCTTTGATTTTTAGGGATTAACTTGCAACACTTCGAGCGGCAGTGGCACTTCGAGCACAGACGGGAACCAAATGCCGATCCAGAAGGTGTTATGCTAAAAACACAAACGCGGGGCTTTCTGTTGTCTCGAAAGCAGTCACACAGATTGGTGAGTGCTCTGAGGGTTTAAGTGCTGGCGCAGAGCGTTTGGTGCTGGGTCGGGCTCAGCAAGGATCAAGGCTCCTGACTGAACACACTAATTAACGGGCTGTGGCAACACAAAAAGCAAGCAGTGGGCTGCTGGTTACAAAGCGATTGCTGGCTGCACCTCCACCATGACTCCACCACCGGGACTTCTCCCCCAGCTCGAAACCCCACTGCTCTGGGCCTGCAAGGGAAGCACCCGCACAACCCCCTCTAGAACTACCAGACCTGCCCAACCCCCCACTCGGTCCTTCAGTGTGGAGCATCTCAGCCCTGGCATCCCCAGGGCAGCTCAGCGCTCTCCTGTAACACACAAACACACATTTGTGACCCTCCCCTGGAATGCAGAGCAGCTGCTCCGCAGCCCAGAGACACAGCATGTGTCCCAGACCCCTGTTCCAACGGGGTTTTTTTAATATGGGGCCCAGAACATGGAGCAGAGGCACAAACATGGGCTTTGGAAAAGCATCACATGAAATAACGAGTCACTGAGCACTCTGGGAGCCACCTGCTCTCTGAAAGCCGCTTCCTTTACCTCCCCGCTTCCCGGGGCCTCTGCTGAACGTCTTTATCCGTCTCCACACACCTCTCATTCCTCCTGCCAACATTTAATCTGTGAAGCACTCAGGAAAACAGCTCACGCCACCGCTCCTCCAAACAGAGGCGCAGTTTGCTGTAAACCACTTGTTTTTAATCCTCTTTCAGAGGCTGCAATTCTTCTCGACACAGGAGTCATTATATCATGCTGTTCTTTTCTTGCGACTTTAGCAAAAACCTTCTGAAGCCTGACACCCCCATCCCTTCCTCTGCCCTCTGGGAGAAAAAAATGACGTTGTATTCAAGCTGGAGGTAAGAAGCAGGGAATGAAGACATCCTCGCTGCCTCGTTTGGAACCTGCCTGTCGCTCTTCCTGCTGTGCGACTGTTTGCCTGGGCACAGGGTACAAACTACCGCGCTTTAGGACCGCGCTTTGGGGTTAGGTCACGCTCTTGGGGTTTTGAAGAGGAGCAGGGTCACCCCCTCTTGCTGTGTCCTTGTCAGACCCACAAAAAATCTGGGCAGGAAAGGCTGAACCCAGCCCTGCGCACACAGCAGAGGGTTCTGCCACTCCGGCCACGATACTTGCCTTTAATCAGAGCCGCCTCGGCTCTACCCGACTGAGCTCCAAGGGAAAACGCCCCAAGGGCAGAAGGAAAGAAAATCCCTTTCAGCAGCCACTGACAAAGAGGAAACTCCAGCGAAGCAGGAGGAAATGTACCACATGCAGAAAAAAAACTTAGTGAAAATGCAGAAAAACCACAAAAGATCCTTGACTCCTTGAGGACTCAAAGGAAAACCTGGAAGATGCTCAGGGACAGAGAGGAAATAGAGGTAAAAAAGTTCACCACACTGAAGTGGATGTTTTATTTCCTTGGCAAAATAAAGTATTGTGGTTTTTTTCTTTTTTACACGTGTATCTTACACCAGTCAAAGGAAATGGTGCAAGTTTTACGAAGTCTCTACATCCAGTTGCTTTTATCAGAAGCGAATTGTAAACAAAGGATTTACAGGACAGAGCCCCAGTACAGGGCACGTCTCTGCTGCTGGGAACACCAGCCAGCGACGGGAGAAGAGCTGGACTCAGGGTGCCACCACCACAGCCATGGCCCAGAGAGACCAAGAGAGGTGCCAGTGGCAGAACCTGTGCAGGTAAAAGGAAAGAGAGAGCAGAGCTGCCCCGGGGTGTGTGTCCGAAGCAGGGAGGCTTCCCTGATGTGATGCATTACCTGGCTGTGGACTCTTCCTCCTTCAGAGGGCAGGAGATGGCTCCACAGGCTGTCAGCAGGGCGGCTGCCAAGCAGACAGCGTACGCGGCGCTCGACCCCAGCCCTGCTCCCATGGGCAGCTCCGACCACACCAGGATGTCCACGCTCAGAACATCTCTGAAACACAGACACACAGGATGTAACACAACGACCCTCGAATCCACCTTGAGACAACATTTCAAAGGCAAAAAGGTGCCCCTTAGGACCGATTATGGGAGAGGCGGGATGAAAACTGGCACAGGGGCATGAGGGTAGGCAGCCAGGGCTGGGCTGAGGAGTGGTGCTAAGCCGTGGTGCTGGAGCAAAGCCCTGCTGCAGGGGATCTGTGGCTAGCACAGCCTGGGAGCTGCTTGCAGGGGCACGCTGTGACTAAATCCTCGAGCAGCACTGTAAAGAGACCCTTCAAAGATTGCTGTAAACACGATTTTAAACACATTTCTAAATAAAGCATAAACATCCCAACTCCCTAGTTGCAGAGTTACCTCCCACTGGAGCGGCAAGCTGCTGGGGGTGATGAAATACGCACACCTCGTGGGCACGAGTCCCTCTTCTCCACTGAGCGCACCCGGGTTGTGTCACAGACCCTAACGTCGAGCCCAGGAGCTTTTCATGGGCTGGGGAGTGCCAGGAGCTCTGAAGCGAGGGTTTCAGAGCAGGCTGATGACAGCCTCAGGGCCCAGCAAGCCCGACACTGCAAAGCGAACCACGATGCAGCTCCATATCGTAACTCTGCAACCTTTGATTCCTTTGCTATGAACACTGAGGGTTCTGACTTGGTTTGAAACAGCACGTGATGCTTCCCTGAGCACCTGCCCAGTAACTTACACTGGTATCATCAACAGTGCTGGTTGAGTTTAGAACCTGGAACAGCCCTGAGCTGCGGTTATCCCAAAGTCTCCGATTTTTAGGGAGATTCAGCCCACAGGAGGGATCAGAGTGAGCTCAGACACGGAATTCACAGCACTGGTTTTCCTAACCTGAGTCTGGATGAAAGAAACTGCCTGCTGAGGGTGGGGGGGGAACATCTGCCCCTGCTTCCCCTGACCACACAGGAGGGTGGGACAAGCTGCTCTAACTTCAACACCTCAAAGTCTAAATGAGAGCAGATGATTCCCAGCCCGCCTGCTCAGGACACCCCATCCAGCCGCTCAGCTCTGAGCCCAAATTCCTGGTAATTTCTTATTTTGCCTCAAAGACTTGATTGCAGCAGCAGTTAACAGTGAACAATGCTGAAGCCCGCAGGGTGCTTGGGGGGCAGGAGGGAAGCCTTACCCATACTGAGCCGAAATAGCCAGGTACATATAGAGAAAGGCGAGAGTAGCAAGGTTCTCAGGAGCCGAGGCTCCGGCAGTGATTCCGGCAAACTCTTTCAGTGTATCCAGCTGCTCTACGCTGGGGGACTTAGAGCCGTCAAAGTCAGCTATGGAAGCAAGCAGGAGAGAATTGAAACTCTTAGAGAAGGGGACTGTTAAACTTGAGGGCAGTAGTTACAAGAACAACATCTCCAGTCATAATAGGTAGAAACAGACTGTGCCAGTTTCAGTTTTCACCTACAAACTGCCTGCCTGAGGGATCATGATACAAGAAAGGCAGAATCTCCACCAGCCACCCTGAGACCCCTGTGTTTCCACACCCCCACCTGCGCTGCATTGCAGCAGCTCATCTCCTTGCCTACGCCTCCCCTGCCCGACCGTCGCCACAGAGAACTTGGCAAGTCACAAAATCTTTACTGAAGAAGGTGGATATTTCGATGTACTTCAAAGCAGTCTGGACTCTGAGCAGCCAGGAGCAGGCGTTGGTGTAAGGAAAGTTCTGGTCAGTGCTGAGAGAGTTTATCAATGCTCTGACTCAGCAGACTCTGCTCTGCCTTCTGCTGAGCAGGCACTGCTCACCAGGCTCAACAGGTCCTCGGGAGGGAATGGCACAACCACCAGTCAGGGGCTCCAGCCGGGACAAGATGTTGCAGAAATTCCCGTGAGGGCTGGCATAGGGCAGAGAGGCAGGGGAAGAGGCCCCGTATCC
>NW_010405782.1:0-460 GCF_000710305.1 Buceros rhinoceros silvestris | reverse complement strand
GGGAAAGAGGCCCCGTATCCCCGCCTTCCCCAAGAGCCCTCCTCTCAGAGCAGCTTCAGAGAGACTCCTTTTTGGCTCTCCACCAGTAACACACCTGGACGGGGCCCCGGGTGCCCCTGTATATATTGAAACACTGCTTGAGCTACAGCAGCACTAGAAAGAGCCCCCGGGAACCTGAACCAGGAGAGGCAGCCACAGCACGGGCCACTCGCAGGTACCAGAGCGCCAGGCAGGTCACAGGAGGCACACGGTACGGGTGCCTGAGCTAGAGGCGTGCGGGGACACGTTAGTCACACACTGAGCGTGGTCAGAGACCAGGCCCAGCAACGCTCCGCAGGGAGAGCAAACAAGCGACGGGGGTCCCGGCGCTGTCACCGGGCAGGGCCCAGGGGCAGCGGTTTCCACTTGCCTGCGAGCCCCCTGCACAGCTCCTGGAGGCGATGGGTGTCCCAGCTCCTCT
>NW_010405781.1:358-737 GCF_000710305.1 Buceros rhinoceros silvestris | reverse complement strand
AGGAGGGTCCCCAGCCCCTGGCTGTACCACGCAGGCAGTGGCTGAGCCGGCTGCCAGCTGAAATCCAACCAACACAACCCCACACTCGTGTGGGAGCTGCCAAAGGAAAAATCCCGAAACCAACCGCCCCTCCTAAGCCTCAGCATGGCTGTGACAGGCCATCACAGGCAGCAGCAACTTTGGGTTCCATCCCTGTGACATCGCGACCGGGGAAAACGGAAGGACTCAGCGCTCCCCACAGCCCAAACCTCCCTCATGGCTTTACAGGCATCTCATTTCCACGCCAGACCCGGGGTCCTCTCTGGTACCCGGGAACAGTCATGTTCCATGCTCTGGCCCCATCTGGATCCAACACAGTGGTGATGCCGTGGCAGCACGC
>NW_010405781.1:0-204 GCF_000710305.1 Buceros rhinoceros silvestris | reverse complement strand
GGCCAGGAGCAGCCCTAGTCCTCCCCCAGCCTGGCTCAAGCCAGTGGGATCTCCTGGGGGGACACGAGGTCCCCCAGGTCCTACACAAAGCCGAGTCCTGAGACCGGGAGATGGTGGCAAACCATGTGTGGAGACGGAGAGAGGAACCGTGACCAGCCGGCACAGTGACACACAGGGCCAGGACCCAGGTCTCACCTGTGGCGG
>NW_010405780.1:2614-3003 GCF_000710305.1 Buceros rhinoceros silvestris | reverse complement strand
GAACACATCGGGATTTCCAACAGAGACAGGGATGGGCCTGAAAATTGTTTTATTGTAGAGGAAAAACAAAGATCAGCGCGAGAGGCTTGTCTGTGAAACCTTCTTCTTGGACAGCAGCCGGCCTGGAAGCGACACTCGCGGACGCGCCGCGGAGCTGCTCACAGTCCCTTGGCGATGCGTCGGCTCCCGAGTGAGGTTTGCCCGTTCCGGAGCTTGACGGAGCGTCACATCTGCGCCGGTGGCATTAAACTGAGCTCAACTCACCTTTTCGCTCCCCACCTGCCAGTCTTTTCCCCTTCTGGGTTTGGAAATCCCCCCGCAGAGAGCAGTGGTTGTGGAGCGCGGAACCATCGGGTTTGCTCCGCGCTGCCGGGGCAGGAGAAACAGCT
>NW_010405780.1:1680-2475 GCF_000710305.1 Buceros rhinoceros silvestris | reverse complement strand
AGGAAACGATGAAGGGTTGGGGTTTAAACCCAAGTGCTTCCGAGCGGCCCAGGCGAGGAGTTCCCCGGAATGGCGAGTGCGTTCCAAAGCGTTTTCACCAAACCGGTGGCTATGCACAGGTCTTTTTTATTTAAAGTATTCAGGTTTGAGTTGTAAAATCTTTGGTCTTGTTTGTTTTAGGGGGAAAAAAATTGAAAAATCGTTTGTTTTCATTTGTTTTAGAAAAAAATTTTTGAAAAGCGTTGCCACCCTGTGCCAGTATCATCGAATTATCAGTTTTAATTAATGTGCTGGATCTGAAGAAGCTCAGAGCTGCTTCGATTCAATAACCAAATAACCATAAACAGCCTCCACACGCAGCTTCCCGGGCAAACGCCGAGCGATCGGCGGCATTTCCAGTGGGGTTTCGATGGTTTGGATTCCTGCAGCGCTCGGGCAGAGGAAGCGCAAACCCCCGCGTCTCCTCAGGGCTCCAGGAAAACACCGACCACGCAGAATCGAACAGCCCACGGGTCAAAATTCACTGAAAACGGGGTGACGCTGCTCCTCGGGTCGCGCGGCTCTGGCCCAGGCACGCTCCGGCAGCCCTCGGTCCCGCTAATCGCAGCAGGAGCTGGGGATTAGGTGCTATTCGCAGCGGGACGGAGCTAAAACGGGGCGGCAGGAGCGGGAGCCAGCGCTGCCCCGCGGCAGGTCCCTATTTATAGGAGACGGGATCAAGGAGTCAATCCTGCCCTTCACGTCCAATTAAGCAGCTCCCCTGATCCTCGGCCGGTGACCGATGCGCTCGTGGTC
>NW_010405780.1:1154-1552 GCF_000710305.1 Buceros rhinoceros silvestris | reverse complement strand
TAAGCGCGTGGATCCGCAGCCAGGATCACCACTGACGGCTCATCCCCCTGTTCCCCGCGCTCCGGGTCTCCTTCCATGGGGTGGCTGGGCTCCAAGAAGGGTCCTCCACAAAAACCTTATTAAAAAAAAGAGATCCGCGTGGTGTAGCTGGTTCTTCAGGGTTTCTGCAGGAGAAAACGCAGTTCCAGGCACCTGCTTTTCCTGGCCAGCGCCTCACCTGAGGAGCACTTGCAGCAAGAGGTGCTGCTTTACAGGCTCGATAATCACAAACTAGACAAAAAATGCGTATTTCATTGTTTTCTGGCCCTGTTAGGGGAGGAGATAATCCTCTGCCCATCCTATTACCGGTTCATTGCAAAGCTGCGGCGGAAGCCGACGGTGATAACTGACCGGCTCCG
>NW_010405780.1:0-965 GCF_000710305.1 Buceros rhinoceros silvestris | reverse complement strand
TGTCGAGTACACAGAGGCGTCCGTGTGTGCCGTGAAAACATTGCTCCGCCGTCATCTCCTGGCCTCGTCCTGCAAAGACAAGGGAATCCCCTGAGCGTTGCCCTCGTGCCCCGTCCCCCCTGTCCCTGGGGCTGTGGTGGCCCCCAGGGGCCAAACCGAGCTGTGGGGGGAGTCTGCGCTGCCCCGCCGTGTTTCTCTCCCCCAGTGAAACGCTCTCAGCACAAAGCCCTGACGTGGCGCTACCGGGCTTCCGAGGGCCTGGCCCTGCTTCTGCGGAGCCTTGGCCATTGGCTCCCCTGCCTTCATCCCCCTTCGCTCCCAGCCCTCATCCTCCTCACGACACTCGCCTTCGGTACCCGACTGTCCCCCAATAAACCCATCACCCTTGCTTGAGTTCACGCCTTCGCCTGCCTCTGCAGCCGCAGCCCTCGGTCGAGTCCATGCCTTCACCCTCCTCCGCAGCCAAACGCTGTAACGGTGCTGGCATGACACGCTGCAGGGCCGCAAGGACCGTGGGCACCAACGGCTGCTTCACCAGCCCCGTACTACATCGGGTGTTAGCGCTGCCCAGGACCAGGGCCTGAAGCTGCAGAAGAAAGGGAAAACCTCTACGTCCTGCCTGAAGCTCCGGGTTCGCCCCTCGTCTGTGTCGTGGAGCCGGTGCCAGTGGGTGCCAGCTCAGCAACCAGCCTGAAAATCTGCCCCTTGGTTGCCGGCGGAGGGGCTGCACGGGGCAAACCCAGCCTGGACCCAGGTGATGCGTCCTGGGGCACCCAGGAGCTTCACAGCAGGTGGAAGGAGCGCTGGCTTCGGTGCCACCATGTTGGTGACCTCCTATAAACGACATCGCACCTTGCTCTGCACCGAAGGGATGGTGATATCCGACAGAGAGCGTGACCCGGGGCTTTGGTTCCCCTCTGGGGTTACAGGGTTTTAATTTGTTCGGTGATGTTTTCTTTTAATTT
>NW_010405779.1:0-302 GCF_000710305.1 Buceros rhinoceros silvestris | reverse complement strand
GTGGTGGGACCGGTGCGGCAATGGGGACGTTGTGGTGGCTGCCCCTCTTCCTTGCCTGGTGCCAGAGCTCACCTGGGACATTGAGCCGTCCACGGGGGGCGCACGCGGTGGCCTGTTGGCAGCCTGGCTCTGGCTCCACCCGCTCGTCTGGCTTCTAACGCCAACTAATCCCCGCTCACCACCCTTAACCAGCACCTCACCCACCCCGGCATGGCCAAGGCGCTTCCCCTTGGTTTGGGGGCTGCAAGCATCCCACCGGCGCAGTGCCAACGGCTTTGGTGACCCACCGGCATGATGCAAAT